>NC_085872.1:43942923-43945423 GCF_034702125.1 Engraulis encrasicolus | reverse complement strand
ACAGATATAACTCATACACGTATAAGCATAAATGGGCATGCATCATGTGTGTGCTTCTGTATGTGTGACGGAGGTCATCTTGCACCTGTTCGTCCCCATCGCGGCGCGAACGTGCCACCTCGTCAACGGTTACAACGGTTCAGCAATGGGAGACACAGTACGATACCCGCTGGACTAAAGGACCGGTCCCCTAGCCCAACGGCATCGATACTGTATGAGGCTTTGGGAGGGAGGTTTACCAACGTTCCACGCCAACTGTGCTAGTTAGCCTCCGTTACATATGCACGTGTGTTTATTTTCTACAATGGAGGCATGTGTGTGTGAGGGCAGGCAGGATGGGAGGAGGAGGAGCTGGGAGGTAGCCAGTACCTGATTTGTCGTACGGAGTGATGTAATGTAATGTGATGTGATGTGATGTAATGTAATGCAGTGCAGTGTAATGTAATGTAATGTAATGTAGCTGGCACCTGATTTGGCATTAGGAGTGATGGACTGGGTCCATAATGTGATGTAATGTGATGTGATGTAATAAAATGTAAGGTAGTGTACTGCGATGTAATGTAAGGTAGTGTAATGCGATGTAATGTAAGGTAGTGTAATGCGATGTAATGTAAGGTAGTGTAATGCAATGTATGCACTGTAACGTAGCGGGTACCTTACTGGGCATACAGAGTGATAGACCGGGTCCATAATGCAATGCAATGTAATGTAATATAATGTAATGTAATGTAATGTAATGCAATGCAATGTAATGTAATGTAATGTAATGTAATGTAATGTAATGTAATGTAATGTAATGTAATGTAAGGTAGTGTAATGCAATGTAATGTAATGCAATGTAATGTAATGCAATGCAATGTAATGTTATGTAGTGCAATGTAATGTAATGCAATGTAATGTAGTGTAATGCAATGTAGTGTAATGTAGCTGGTACCTGATTTGGCATACGGAGTCCTGGGCGGGGTCCACCTGGATACCGCGGAGACATGAAGGGCTGCAGGAGAGAGAGAGAGAGAGAGAGAGAGAGAGGGAGAGGGAGAGAGAGAGAGACAGAGAGAGAGAGAGAGACAGAGAGAGACAGAGAGAGAGAGCGAGAGAGAGCGAGAGAGAGCGAGACAGAGAGAGCGAGAGAGAGAGAGACAGAGAGAGAGAGAGAGAGAGAGAGAGAGAGAGAGACAGAGAGAGAGAGGTGGGAAAATACAACAGGATAAGATTTTTGCCCCATAAACAACTACCAAAGAGAAGCTATAAATACCTGATTCTGGAAATGAAGGCCGAATGTAAATGAGCAGGACACCTGCAAGGCCAGCAACGACTTCAGGAGGAGCATACTGTGCTACGATAATGTGAATGGCATGCCGCATGGACATTTTTTTTAAACAAGATCAATGTGCACAGACACGCGCGCACCAGGCTTGTACGAAATTCCGAATGGAAAGAATTTCAATTCAAAATAATGCCCTAATACGAACACTAGGTGGTGCCATTACCTTGAATTTCTTTGAATTTAAACTACACCATCCATTGAAAGTACATAGAACACCACCACCTAGTGTTCGTATTATGGCATTACTTTGAATTGAAATTCTTTCCATTCGGAATTTCGTACAAGCCTGGCGCGCACAGACACAAAGACACAGACAGACAGAGACAGACAGACACACACACACGGACACACAGACACAGACAGACACAGACAGACACAGACAGACACAGACAGAGACACACGGAGACACACAGAGACACACAGAGACACACAGAGACACACAGAGACACACACACACACACACAGATCATATCCACTACACATTTTTTTATTCAAACTGGCAGCACCTACAAGGACACAGTTCCATTAACTATCAAGTCCTCTCAAGGAGGAAAGGGAGGAGGGCAGAGAGAGAGAGAGGAGAAGAGGAAGAGAGATGAGGAAGAGAGATGAGGAAGAGAGAGGAAGAGACAAGATGAAGAAAGAGGGGGGAGAGAAAGAGAAGAGGACAGACAGGAGGAAGAGAGTGGAGGAAAAGAGCAGAGGAAGAGAGAGGAGAAAGAGATGAGGAAGAGAGGTGAGGAGAAAGAGAAGAGGAAGAGAGAGGAAGAGACAAGATGAAGAAAGAGGGGGGGGAGAGAAGATGACAGAGAGGAGGAAGAGAGTGGAGGAAAAGAGAGGAGGAAGAGAAAGGAATAGAGGAGGAAAAGACAAGAGGAAGAGAGAGGTGGAAGAGAGATGGGGAGAGAGGAGGAGAGGAGAGGAAGAGAGGAGAGAAGCAGGAGAGAAGAAGAAGAGAGGAGAGGAAGAGAAAAAGAAAGGGAGGAGAGGAAGAGAGAGGAGAAAGAGATGAGTAAGAGAGTGGAGGAAAAGATATATGGAGACCCGAGAGGACATGAGAGGGAAGGAGATGAGTGATAACAGGTCTCCTGGGACACCAACACAGAGGCCATCAGACACATCACACGCATACAGGCAGCACACACAGCGCATACACACACACATGCACGCGCA
>NC_085872.1:43925423-43932923 GCF_034702125.1 Engraulis encrasicolus | reverse complement strand
CGGGAAGCAAACAACCATAAGCAAACCAAGGGAGGCGGGTCAACTATGCCATTTGGGAAACGTTAATTGATATGATCTTGATCAGACCAAGTCTCGAAGAGATTTGAAAGTCGATGATAATCAGGCTACCCTTTGAGTGCATCCTGCACACACAAAATAACACCAACTGTACACACACACACACATATTACACACAAACAAACTACACACATGCCTAAACTCTCCTGCCACAATCATACACTCCGGTCCCCCCCCCCATGTTTATAAATAGCTCTTCACTTCCGTGCAGCACACAAGGCTGAGGAGGCTGCGCAGGAGCACAATAGGCATGGCAGCAGCAGACACACACACACGCACGCACGCACACACTTTCTCCACACACACACACACACACACCCACACACACTTTCTCCACACATGCACATATCCACTAGGCATGGTACGGTTTGCGTTGCAAACCGAGACCGTACGGTTTGCATGTCACGGAACGGGGTAGTGGGCAACCGCACGGTGCCCACGGTTTCAAAAAAAAAAAAAAAGAGTGACCACCGGCGGACGACGCTATTAAAATCCTACTACTTTTACAAGCATGAAACACAAAGACTACGTAGGATATTGAGTGTGGAAAGACTGATTTCCATCAGCCAACTGAAATGCATAATGTAACAGCATGCGCCAGCTGACTAGGCTACAGTAGCCTACAAGCAAGTGCAGGTCAGCAGCGTTACCGTCTCCCCCCTCTCTCTCCACGTTAGCGCAAGTGACTGTTCCCAGCCTTTATGCTGACCATTTTAAATTAAATGAACATGAATTTACAAACAATGTCAGATTAGCAGAGCAAAGTAGACTATGACTTACGTTACAGTAGCCTAGTGTAGGCTATATCCACGTGGCATTGAATGGGGGTTCCGGACGGCAAAATGCGAGATAATTGAACATATCCATCAGATTCACTGCGCTGTCCTTAACTGCAATCAACTGTAGGCCTAATTATACAGGGCTCCAGACTAACTTTTTGCACTGGTTGCACTGGTGCGCCTAAAAAATATTTTTAGGTGCACCAGCACAAAATTTAGGTGCACCCAAATGTTTTCACCACCCCATACACACACACACACACACCTCAGCTTTAAAAAATAATAATTAAAAATAATAACAATAGCAATAGCAATAATAATAGCAATAATAATAATAATTATTATTATTATTATTATTATTATTATTATTATTATTCTATTATTGTTGCAATATTTTAAAAGACCTGGAGCCTTTCATGTGCTATAGGCTAGTCTTCCAAATGTGCTCCTTATAAAAGACATGACAGTAGGCGACCTAACTAACACATCTTGGCTACAAGCAGTTTGGCTGGTAGAAAAGACCAAATGAGTAGCCTTTTAGTCAGTAGTGTTTGACTAGTAAGATAAACATACCAGCCTTTTCTGCAATAAGGCTACGCACATGGCACAAGCACAGAGTTACAATATGAAGATAGATAGATGGATGGATGGATGGATGGATGGATAGATTTTTTTTAACAAACCCTGCTAAAAATGCCATGCTTTTTAAAAAAAACATTAGACACAAATAGCCTAGCCTATGTTTACAGTGGAATCTGAGGTGAATTGGGTTTTGTCTTATTTCCCCGTTTTTGAGCGCTCTCCCTCTGCATAATGATTGTGGTATCTTAGCAAGCGCTACGAACAGACACGACAGCACTAGTGCGCTCGCTCGCTCTCTCTCTCTCTCTCCCTCTTTCTCGTGCTGTCTCGAGGTGCATGAACGATGCCTTGCCGACTGATAGGACCCTAGTCGCTATCAAAAAACTCTCACAGAAGTCCCGACAGACTAGCGCGTCACCTGTTGTTTGGCCAAGTCTGCACGCGGCTGAAACGGCAATTATCCGCACCCGTCTGCGTTTTTGTGTGGCAATGTTTAATATCCGCTCAAGCCATTTAGTTTTTCCCCGTGATTGTGACTCTCTCGTGTTTACAATATCCTCAAGTCATTTTGCTGTTTTTACCGTGATTGTAACTCTCTCGTCCGTTGCAAAACTCGCCTGGTCGAGAACACAAAACTCGCTGGCACATGTGAACTCAGATAGTTGAGCGAAGTCGAACATTCTATTCTGAAACGTCGTGCTGCCTGTGAACGAGGAAGGGGGAGAAAGCTACCGGTAGTTCAGCGGAGTTGAAGGAATGACCGCATCGACACGTTTTATTGTGTGATGATGGGCCACTACTGTAGAATGACTATTCATTTTATGGTTTGGTAATTGATTTTGTTCTACTGATGCCTGGTCGCACCGGTGCGCCTAAAAATATTTTTTAGGCGCACCATTGAAAAAAATGGGCGCATATGCGACCAAATTGGTCGCACTCTGGAGCCCTGTTACATGTAGCCAGTTAGACTCTGATGGACGGAAGGGGGCTTTGTGCTGTTGCCTAGTTAACATTGATGTTTAACACTATATTAAAAATAAAATTTGACTGTTTTAAAAGGCTCAGCTTCACAGGAGTTTTGTGAAACATTCTTGTGCATACACTTCTAAAAAAAACGATCTTTTAAAATTATTTGTTACCTTAACTTTCACATTTTAACATAACATAACCCTATCAGTTGTTCACTTAAAATTGAATTTGACTTCTGATTTTACTTCTATGCTTCTCACGGCCGGCAGTTTCATTATAGGAAGCAACTGATTCATAAGCGCAAAACTCGCAGAAAGCGGTATCAAAATAAAAGTCCAATTCGTTCTCAGTGTGTCATTAACCAAAATAGTCATACTCAGGGTTCCCCCAGGATTGTTAAACCTAAATTCAATGCTTTTAAGACCTTTTTTAATGCATGTTCACATAAAATTTAATACTTTTATCGCACCCATTATTTCAATAATATTGAACGAAATTCAATTAAGAAAGCGCGTATCAAATTCAAACCTCATTACTTCTTAAGAGATTACCTCTCTGTTTGGCACAAGAATGTACATTTATGGAAAATACAATTAAAACACATGCAAAGTTGCATTGTAGCATCTCAGATTTATTTACTTAAACAAACCCCAGAATTGAATTCAAAAGCTGCTTCAAAAGCACTATTTATTTGTTAATTGCAGATTACCGACTTGCTGTGATGATCACCGATCAGCCAAACACAGAAAGAATTGGAACATTTGCTGTTTTTTATAGGCTATTGACATTTTCTAGGATGAGGTAGACCAATCATAGGCCTAATCATAATTTGCACATGTACTGTAACCTATATTCATACAGTAGGCCTATCTGTCTTGTATTGTATTAGCCAATGTAATGTAAACCTATCAGACTAAATTGGAGTAGACCATTATTATTGTTGTTGGGCCTAATAATTAGGCCTGATCGTTTTTCTTCACTCCATTATAATGACGTTCAAAAAGCATAATTGCCTACATTTAAATGTACCATTTACAATTTGAGCGTTAAACTGACAATAACCCACTCATTTTTTGAGTCAACAAGTTATTGGTCATAGGGCTAGTTGTGCAAGTAATGATCCCCCTTAATGTAGTGTTTTACAGGTATTTGAGAATAGCACTGCCATAGTCGAATGGCCACAATAATGATTATCCGATAAGACCATGCATGCGTCCATGCTTGTTTACAATTTTTCACCATGCGCAATTCTGGGAAGTATGCATTATCTGAGCATGATTCAGTAAGGAAATGCGCCGTGAGCCCCCCTATTCATAGATGGGTCAGGTCTCCTGGTTTAGCAGCGCATCGATTAAAACAAGATCAACTAAGTAGTCGTCTTTTTTTCCGAACAGCAAGGGGAAATAGTTCAGAGACGGGATTTGATACGAGTCAAGTTTGCTACCAACAGGTATAGCGTGCCCACGCGTTGGTGTGTGGAGTGCACTGTAGCCTAACCAGTGTGTGATTTAACCGCGGTTACGCGTCTGTGGTTATTATTGGCCACCTCAAAAATTCAATGCAAGATTTTAAAAAGAGGCTAAATGTTGCATGACGTCGCCTTGTTTTCTGCTAACGCTTTTAGGCAAGAGTGTGTTAATTAATGTCGGTGGTCGTTGGTGATACATCTACTAGTTGCGACCAATCGATAGGCTGTCTCGCCAAGTAGCCTAATTGCGTTTGTAACACAGCTTTGTCATGAAATTGAAATGGCTACAAATGACAGCGGTGGATTTCTGATTGCTTCACAACGTTCAATAGCCTTAAAAAGAATACCCCAAGAAAACCGGTAACATTCCACAACGTCAGTTCTCCACTGTTTGCATGAACACAATGAAATAAATATAATGGGGGGGTGGCTTTGATCACAACCTGCTTCTCGAGTTCAACTGGTGCTTGGACGGCACAAATAAAACTTTGCTGGTTAGTGGAAAAAATACTTGTGCGCTACATCGAGGATAGATAATTGTTAATGCTACACTTCCCGTTGTCGCTGCAGCACTCAAGGTTTGTGCACGTGTTTACAGTGCAACGAATGGACGTTATGTGCGTCATCTTCATTATGAAAAAAGCCCAGCGTAAACGTTTTCTTGCATAGTGTGCAGCACGCCTCGCGGTCATTCGGCACAGATTTTACCCAAAAGTATTTTGGATCCTGCAGCCACTTGGGGTTAAACCGGCACTTTCCCATTCTTCACCTCACCTCATCAAAAAATGACGCCGCTGCACTCTAGATTTGTGTTTACAGTAGCGTTCTACAACGAATCATGGGTATTGACGTTCTGTGCGTCATCTTCATTATGAAAAAAAAAAACTTCGTCCTTTAGGTTGCACACTGAAATGTTTTTTGAAAATTTAATGCCGCAGTGAAAAAAATTCCAGACTTTTAACAGCTAATTCAATGCTATTAATGCTCTTAATGCTGGATAACTAAATTCAATGCCTTTTTAATATTTTTAATAACCCGCGGGAACCCTGCATACTGCACTGACCTAATGGTCCCATTGCCTACAGGAGTGTAGCTGTTTTATTTTTACACGTCAAATGTGTTATAGCATGTAATATTTGAATATTTGTCAACTTAAAAGTTAGGACTTAGTTCTCCCTTTTTGTGAAATAAATGGAAGCATGTTAAAATCATTGATATCTTTCCTCTTTCAGTTGGGTTAAATTAAGTCAAATTCAACATACCCATGATAAGCTTACATTTTCATTCTAATTTTTTTATATATATATCTTTTATATAATAGATTTTATTAAAAAAAAAAAAACAGAACCGTACAAAACCGAAAACCGTGACCTTGAAACCGTGATATGGACCGAACCGTGACATTTGTGAACCGTACCACCCACTCTCTCCACACACGCACACTCATCCTCTTTCTCCACATACACAAGTGTTTGCACACACACACATGCACACACACACTCCCTCTTCACGCACAGACACACACCCACGCTCATAGGCACCCCCTCCCTCTTTCTACACACACACACACACACACACACACACACACACACACACACACACACACCACACACACACACACACACACACACACACACACACACACACACACACACACACACACACACCGTCCCTCCACACCAACACTCACACTCTCTCCCCCTCTCTCTACATATACACACACAGTCCCACTCACTCATACGCACACGCCGACCCTCACTAACACACGCACACGCAAACACACACACCGACCCTCACTAACACACGCACACGCACACGCACAGGCACACGCACACACACACACACTCCCACTTGGCTAGTCTGGAGTGCGGTAGTTAAGCCGTCCTCCACAGCCAAATGCCAGACCTGTCCATCACCACCACCAACACCCGTGCCCATACACACACACACACACACACACACACACACACACACACACACACACACACACACACACACACACACACACACACACACACACACACACACGCGCACACGCGCACACGCGCACACACACACACCTGAAGACACACACACACCTGAAGACATTCACTCACACACAATTGCATGCACACACTCCTGAACACACAATACGCCTGCACACAAACGTACATGTAAACAGACATGAAGACACACACACACACACACACACACACACACACACACACACACACACACACACACACACACACACACACACACACACACACACACACACACACACACACACACACACACACACACACACACACACACACACACACACACACACACACACACACACACATAATCTTGTGCTACAGCGGAAAGGTGAGGTTACCAGCATGTCGAGTGTGCGTGTACGAGTGAGCATCTCTGTGTGTGTGTGTGTGCGTGTGTGTGTGTGTGTGTGTGTGTGTGTGTGTGTGTGTGTGTGTGTGTGTGTGTGTGTGCGTGAGTTAGCATCTGTGTGTGTGTGTGCGTTTGTGTGTGTGTGTGAGCATCTGTGTGTGCGCGAGTGAGCATCTGTGTGTGTGTGTGCGTGTGTGTGTGTGCGTGTACGAGTGAGCATCTGTCTGTCCTTCCGTCTCCTCTGCTGTGTGTGCTGCATGTGTCTGAAGTACTGTGGACAGCTGTGTGTGTGCGTGTGTGTGTGTGCGTGCGTGTGTGCGTGCGTGTGTGTGTGTATTTGATGTACTGCGGGCAGCTGAAACAGTTTGCTTGGCTGTCACCTTCATTCTCACACAAACAGAATATTAACACACGAACACACACACACACACACACACACAGGCACTGACACTCTCAATGTGAGGTGCACACACGCACACACACTTTTTCTCGCTATCTCACACACACTCTTGGGACTTCACAGTGCATCTGGACAGATTGACTTACACACACAAATTCCACCAGTTAACCAAAGGAGCAATGGACATCTACAATACTGCCACTGTCGACACGGCCACACACACACACATATACACACAAGGACGATTACAGAGAAAACGAGGTTTGGGGGGGGGGGGAGAGACAGAGAGGGGGAGAGAGAGAGAGAGAGAGAGAGAGAGAGAGAGAGAGAGAGAGAGAGACTTTGGGCAGTATGCATGGGATAGATAGATAGATAGATAGATAGATAGATAGATAGATAGATAGATAGATAGATAGACAGACAGACAGACAGACAGACAGACAGACAGACAGACACACAGACACACAGATAGATAGATAGATAGATAGATAGATAGATAGATAGATAGATAGATAGATAGATAGATAGAGTGAGAGAGCAAGGGGAGAGGGTGAGAGGAGGCTTTCGGAAGATAGGCATAAGAGAGGAGCATGGAGCAAAGGGCTGCAGACAGCTGCATACAGATGGAACCAGTGAGAGGAGGAGGACAAGAAGTGGAGGAGAGGATGAGAGGAAGAGAAGAGGAGGCAAGGAAAAGGAGAATGAGAGGAAATTTGAAGAGAACGAAAAGGGGATATGACAGGAGGAGGAGAGAAATAGGGAATCAGAAGAAATTTAAAGGGACACTGTGCAGGAAATGGTCAAAAAGGGTACTGCAACTATGCTGTTCATTGAAACTGGGCTGCCAATTTCCA
>NC_085872.1:43897923-43900423 GCF_034702125.1 Engraulis encrasicolus | reverse complement strand
TCTCTCCTCTCCTCTCTTCTCTCTACTCCCCTCTCCTCCCCTCCTCTCCTCTCTTCTCCTCTCCATTTCCCCCTCTCCTCTCCTCTCCTCTCCTCTCTTCTCCCCCTCCTCTTCTCGCCTCTCCTCTCTTCCCCTCTCTTCTCTCCTCCTCACCTCTCCCCTCCCTCTCCTCCTCTCTATCTTTCAGTTCCTTTCCTCCTTTGCTTAGTTCTTTCCTCTCTCCTTGCACACATGCATGCACACCACTTGTTCTCCAATTAAGACTGACCGCATACACTACACACAACCCCAACAAAGACACAACATTTATTCACTCACACATACACAAACACGGATGATATACACTCGCAAACACACACACACATTCCCTCCCTAATGGATAAGTGCATAGACCCACAATTCCTCCGCAATACATGCACATTCACTGTCCCTAATACACACAAACAGGCACATGCGCACACGTGCACGTGCACACACGCGCGCGCACACACACACACACACACACACACACACACACACACACACACACACACACACACACACACACACACACACACACACACACACACACACACACACACACACACACACACACACACACACACACACACACACACACACACACACACACACACACACACACACAAAACTGGCACTAAGGTGTGTGGGTTGGGTTGGGTTGTATGGCTTTTCTCTTTCTTCTTCTTATTCTTATTCATTTCTTTTCTAAATGCAGGACATGAGTAGATGACAGCACGGCTCTAAATTAACACCAGCCACCCAAATGCTGGTGAAAACTCAGTTTGGCTGGTAAAAAAAGAGAAAACTTACGAGCCACTTTGACTGGTGGTAAGTGTGTATTTGGCTAGTAAAATTAACATCATCATCTTGGCAGGTGATGAAAAAATGTTAATTTAGAGCCCAGGGCCTCAGGGCCCCAGAGGTCAGGCTTTGGATAGGTCCTTCCAGTGCAGTACAGACTAGAGATGTACAGGATCCAAGATCAGGTTCCGGATCCGGCAGGATAATAGGGTTTTTCAGACTATCCGGATCCGGCAGGATCTTTAGCAGTGCATCTGGTATCTGGCAGTTAACTAAAAATCAGGATCTGGGGCATCTCTACTTTTTACGTAGCCTAGGCTTTTCAGTCAGTTTTTCACAACCCCAATCGCTGCATGGAGTGAAAGCCCGTTGAAGGCAGTGTGGCAGTAAGCCAAGTCTTAAAAATAGTTCGCGCCAACGTAATAAAAAGGGCTCACATGTGCGAGTTGGCTATGTGTTTCAACACTTTCGTAGGATCCGGTATCCGGTTCCAGATCCGGATCCGGCAGGATCTTAAGCAGTGGATCCGGTATCCGGCAGGATCCTAAAAATCAGGATCCGGTGCATCTCTAGTACAGACGTGACCCCGCGTGGCCTTGTTGTTGTTTCGGTTCGACCCGTCGATCCAGCCCAGTGGGGCGGCCGGGAAGGACCTCTCTGACAAACCGCCCGCCCGGCCCAGCATCATGAATAAATTAACCAGCACTGGACCAGAGGAGGAAAGCGATTGGTCAACGCTGCTGGCCCGCAGTACCATGCCATGCCCAATCCACTCAAAGTCTTATCCAGGGTATCTGCACATTTTTGCTCACCCAATTTAATGCTTTTTAATACCATTTTTAATACCTCCAACAAGAAAATTAATACCACTACACGGGGTGTGGGCATGTGCACGTTACATGGTATAGTTATACATTGCTATAATGCAATGCAATACACATATACAATAAAAGTATTATTATGACTATTGTGCTAGTAGTGAAGCCTAATGTGAACACATGTAAGCAGCAGCAAGGAAGAACTGATCTGGAAGCCTATGGAGACCAAGCTTGTCGAATTGCATACAAGCAGGAATTAAGTTAATGGGGGGGGCCTAATGTTTCTCCCTCAGTCTCGCATATGCTTTAATAAGCCTACGAAATAAAACTGAGCATGCATTCACGCTGCTCTCTGTTATTTCATTCTCACTGCCAGCTCCCTTGTCACTTTCTGTGGCAGACATTTGCCATGACTTGTTAAAGAGGTTTCTGAATGATGTGGGAGTTTTCATGACTGTGCAGAATCTGCCCCTCCCTTAGAATAATGTATTATTATTTCAAATCAAAGTAGCCTGCATCTGTGTTAAAATTACAGTTGATCTGGCTGCTGCCCAGGAGGGCCCAAGCTCCAGTAGTCTTTATTGTTGTGCTTAATTTAACCAAAGACATGCAAACACAACAAAAAGAGCGAGGTGACACACACTAGTTTGAAACACTATTAGGCCTGCCTAACCCATTTCTTTTAAATTCCTTCAAAACTGAAACCATTTCAAAATTGTGCATGTTTGAAAGTTTGATGACATTTAATCAAATACCTTCAATTGTAAAAAATAAAATAAAATGGGCAACAATTGACCATTCATAATGGATAAATAGTTGAGTGCACATTAGCCTACTATGAGTAGAGGCTATAACACCTG
>NC_085872.1:43882923-43890423 GCF_034702125.1 Engraulis encrasicolus | reverse complement strand
GCGCACAGAAACACAGACTGCTCATCCTACCTGTACATACACAGATATACTTGGATGCACACAAACAATAAAGAACCAACAGCAATGACACTCATAGACACACACAGACACACATTACACACACAGACACACACATGCACGCACACACACAGAACGACACACACACCTCTATCCACTCCCTCCACCCCCCCCACAGGCATGCGGACAGGGAACGATGCGCAGGCTACAACCCGTCAGAGACCACACATGCACAATCACAACAAAGACACACACACGCGTGCACACACACACCACACACAAACACAGACACACACACACACACCACACACACACACACACAACGACACAGACACACAGACACACCACACACCACACACACACACATGCACGCACACGCGCACGCACGCACCCCAGGGCGAACAGAGAAGGTCTGTGAGCAGTAAGCACCACCATGATCAGTGTTCACAGAAGAAAGCAGAGCACAAGAAACGAGGGATGCAGTGGAGGAGGAGGAGGAGGAGGAGAGCAATATATCGAGCAAGACAGAGGGAGAGAGAGGAACAGAGAGACAGGGGAGGAGAGAGAGAGAGAGAGAGAGAGAGAGAGAGAGAGAGAGAGAGAGAGAGAGAGGAACAGAGAGACAGGGAGACAGAGAAAGGAGAAAGGAACGAGAGAGAAGGAAAAAGAGAGAGGACAGTGAACGAGATAGCGTGTTTATCTGGGATTGTGTGTGTGTGTGTGTGTGTGTGTGTGTGTGTGTGTGTGTGTGTGTGTGTGTGTGTGTGTGTGTGTGTGTTTGTGTGTGCATGTTGGGTAAACACACACACACACACACACACACACACACACACACACACACACACACACACACACACACACACACACACACACACACACACACACACACACACACACACACACACACACACACACACACACACACACACACACACACACACACACACACACACACACACACAAAGAGCAGTGCCAGTGGGGGGGCAGGGCAGTTGAGGTGGAGGTGACTGTGAGGGCGCCTGGCTGCCTGTATGCAGATCTTTAATGCCATCCCCACAATAAATCTCTCACAATCACCCTCTCCCCTCTCCCCTCCACAAGCCCCTCGCCATCTCTCTCTCTCTCTCTCTCTCTCTTTCGCTCACTCTCTCTCTTTCCATCTCTCTCTCTCTCTTTCTCTCTCGCTCACTCTCTCTCTTTCCATCTCTCTCTCTGTCTGTTGTTCCTCTCCAAAATACATCCCCTCACCATCTCTCTCCCTCTCTGTTTCCCTCTCTCTCTCTCTCTCCCTCTCTCCCTCTCTGTTTCCCTCTCTCTCTCTCTCTCTTTCTGTTGTCTCTCTTTCTGTTGTCTCTCTTTCTGTTGTCTCTCTTTCTGTTGTCTCTCTTTCTGTTGTCTCTCTGTCTGTTGTCTCTCTGTCTGTTGTCTCTCTGTCTGTTGTCTCTGTCTGTTGTTACATCCCCTTGCGCTCTCTCTCTCTCTCTCTCTCTCTCTCTCTCTCTCTCTCTCTCTCTCTCTCTCTTCTCTCTCTCTCTCTCTCTCTCTCTCTCTCTCTCTCTCTCTCTCTCTCTCTCTCTCTCTCTCTCCTCTCCTCTCTCTCTCTCTCTCTCTCTCTCTCTCTCTCTCTCTCTCTCTCTCTCTCTCTCTCTCTCTCTCTCTCTCTCTGCTGTTCATCCATCCTCTCTCTCATTCCCTCCACCCTCTCTCTCCCTCTCTCTCTTTCTGTTTGTGTCTTCCTCCACTATTATGATTCCAGTGTGGTGTTGTGTCCCCGGCATAGTCTCTACTCCTCATCCAACCACACACCCCCACCCCCAAGACACACGCACGCACGCATGCACGCACGCACGCACGCACACGCACACACAGACGCACACACAGACGCACACGCAGATGCACACACACACACACACACAATTCCCCAGAGCCAGCCAGCAGAGCAGCCAGCATGGGTAAAGAGGCAGATTACCCAATCAATCTTCCCCAGAGAAAGAAATACAGAGAGAGAGAGAGAGAGAGAGAGAGAGAGAGAGAGAGAGAGAGAGAGAGAGAGAGAGAGAGAGAGAGAGAGAGAGAGAGAGAGAGAGAGAGAGAGAAAGAAATAGACAATGAGAGAGTGAAAGAGAAAAAATACAGATATAAAGAGACAGAGAGAGAGAGAAAGAGAGGGGGAGGTCGGCTGAAAGAGAAGAGTAGAAAGAAGATGGAGAGAGAAATAAAGAGGACTGGACAAAGGTAAACAGTGTGTGAGACAGAAAGGGAGAGCAGAAAGGGATAGAAGAAAACAGAGAGAAAAAGAGCCTGGAGAGAACCTGGATGAATAAAAACAGACCAATAAGGGGGGTGGGGATGTGATGATAAAAGAGGACAAATGGAAGATACACGTTTCAAAATAATACAGAAAAAATACACTGAGGATGGAAAAAAACAGCCCGACATCAATAGGAACATCAGAAAGCAAGAAAATGCAAGAGAGATCCGTGGGCCAACCTTACCACCACCACCACTCTCCCTACACAACCAGTAGGTTTCATCTTTACAAACATTTGTGTTGTGAGGAGGGGCAAGCAGGAGGAGTGACAGCAGTTTCCAACAATCAGAGGTTGAAGAGTGCGCAGCCAGGGGTGTTTACAAACGGGAAGCCCATGTATAGTCATCACTCATTCAGTCAGACCTGAAGCCGCTAAGGTGCTCCAAACCCCAGCCCATGTACAAGTCTATTGTACAGGCAGAAAACGTTACATTAGATTACATTACATTGCATTGCATTTGGCAGACGCTAATATTTACTACTATTTGCTGCACTCAGTCAGAACTGGAGGCTCAAACACAAGCAGGTAATTGGAGTGCTTCTGGGTCTTCACCTTTTTTTTCTTGGTGCTCATCAGTGTAGGGGCTCTCAAACTTGGTCCAGGTAGACAGATGCTGAGGCACTTAAGGTTGCATTTTTTTTTTACTTTTTAACTTTTTTAATTGTAGCCAAATAAAAAAGTAAAAAAATTGCAACCTTGAGTGCCTCAGCATCTGTCTTCCTGGACCAGAACTGGAGGCTGCTCCAAACCCCAGCCCATGTAGCAACACTAGCGTACTAGCAGCAAACACTCAAATACACTCCACTCTACTCAAGCCACAGACCACAACCGAAGCACCAAACCAACAACACCAACATCCACCCACCCACCACCCCGTCCCATGGAGCTGCTCGGGGAAACCCACACTTCCTCTCATCAGGGCTGCTGTGCTGACAGGCTTTGGCTGGGCCCAGGACAAAAGCATCTCACGAGAGAGAGAGAGAGAGAGAGAGAGAGAGAACGAGAGAGAGAGAAAACGAGAACGAGAACGAGAACGAGAACTATAATGAATGTGTGTGTGAGTGCTGGTGGTGGCAGGTGTGTGTCATGAATGGTAGTGGCAGTGGCACTATGTGTAGAGTGTGGTGTGGTTAGAGTCCTCCAGTCTCCGGGAGCTGTGCCAAAGGCTGCAATCCCACAAAAAGCCCCGGATTAGCCCCTCAACCATCCCCTGGATTAGCGGATCAGGAGGCTCTAGTCCATTATCTTCTACCGCACTGGAGAAAGGAGTTTTCACTGTCTTGGGTCTCCCATGGGGAAAGGTGGTGGGGGGGAGACTGGAGAGGGGATGCAACATTACTACACTGGCACAAACACACAGCTACAGCCACGCCACGCCACGCTACACACATGTGCGCACACACACACTGACACGCACAAAAGGCATGCACAAACGCAATCCATGCTCACACAAACACAGCTTTTGCACACAGACCTACAATGCACACATACACAAGACACAAACAGCCACTCACACACACACCCACGAACAAACAAAGGGCACTGTATACAGTACTACAATTCTGTACACACACGCACGCACGCACACACAAGACACAAACAGCCACTCACACACACACCCACGAACAAACAAAGGGCACTGTATACAGTACTACAATTCTGTACACACACGCACGCACGCACACACGCACACACACACGCACAAGACACAAACAGCCACTCACACACACACCCACAAACAAAGGGCACTGTATTCAGTACTACAATTCTGTACACGCACACACACACACACACGCACAAGACACAAACAGCCACTCACACACACACGCACAAACAAAGGGCACTGTATTCAGTACTACAATTCTGTACACGCACACACACACACGCACACACACACACGCACACGCACACGCACACGCACACGCACACACACACGCACACACACGCACACACACGCACACACACACACACATCACAATGCCAGAGGCAAGACCACCCTACCCCATGCCCTCAGCTGCCCCAACAGCCTGGTGCATCACACAGGAGAGGTGTGTGTGTGTGTGTGTGTGTGTGTCTGTGTGTGTGTCTGTGTGTGTGTCGGTGTGTGTGTCTGTGTGTGTGTCTGTGTGTGTGTGTGTGTGTGTGTGTGTGTGTGTGTGTGTGTGTGTGTGTGTGTGTGTGTGCGCGCACATGTGCGCGCATGGCTGTGTGTGCGCATGCGTGCGTGCATGGCTGTGTGTGTGCGCATGCGTGCGTGCATGGCTGTGTGTGTGTGTGTGTGTGCGTGTGTGTGCGTGTGTGTGTGTGTAGCAGCCTCATAAATCATTAGCCCCAAGGACACACCAGTGGCTGCAAAGTCCTTGCAGAGGCAGCCACACTGCAGTTCAAGCATAGGAGTAAACACACACGCACACAAACAGTAACACACACACACACGCACGCATGCAAGCACACGCACAGTTGTTGGCCCCAACCAGTGTGTGCCTTACTGTTCTGGACACACACACACTCCTTTTACTTTCTTGCTCTTGTTTACAAACACACACACACACACACGCACACGCACACGCACACGCACACGCACACGCACACGCACACGCACACGCACACGCACACGCACACGCACACACACACACACACACACACAGACACACACACACACACACACACACACACACACACACGATGAGCAGAGAGCTGTCGTGAGCTCCTGTGCGTTTCCCTTGACTGTACCCTTAGGGGTGAGCCAGCGTGGAGCTCTACAAGGAAGGTTAAACGCTGCCTATTCCCACCCGCAGACCAGGCCAAAATACACCAGCGTGCGCACACACACGCACACACACACACATGCCTACTACTACAGCCTCCCAACAGTGAAGGACCATACGGAAGAACAGCGCACATGCTGTGTGTGTGTGTGTGAATGTGTGTGTGTGTGTGTGTGTGTGTGTGTGTGTGTGAACGCGTGTGTGTGTGTGTGTGTGTGTGTGTGTGTGTGTGTGTGTGTGTGTGTGTGTGTGTGTGTGTGTGTGTGTGTTTGTGTCTAGAAGAGTAAGCCACACACTGGTTGAGGCCGACAACAATGGAGCGGAGCATAACCATGCGATCACACCGCCGGCTTTGAACGCGTGGAAAGATGCGTTAAGTAATTGACTTTGTATGGGAGAGCAGGCAGCAGAAGCGTGAAAAGCAGCAAACACGTTTCTAGAGGCGAGGGCGTCAAAAGCCGAGGGCGTCAAAAGTTGAACTTCATCTTAAAATATGTAATGAGCTCGGCGGCAGCAGGGCGGCAGCCAATGGAATGTTCACATTTTTCTAAACACGAGCTGCGGTTGTTCGAGATTCCTGGCCGAACGCTTCAGGTTGAATCATTCGCCGCGTTCAACGCCCCTGACCAGTGCTTTCCAGCAGGGCTTGGCATTAACTTTTTCAGCCACCGGCCACTGTGGCTAGTGGTTTTCCGGAGTCACTAGCCATTTAGGTATTCCACTAGCCAAAGATTTTATATTGTTTTTTTTTCTTTATCATGATATTGTATGTCTAACCTCAGAGGATGAGGTGCTAAAGCAATAGGAGTGTACAGCTTTCTACATGGAAGTATATAAGCAAATAGAAACTGAGTTACTGAGCTTTTTCTTGAACTCAAATACAAACAATTGATACACAAGGGGCGAACAACAGAATATAGGCTACTATGATGCATATGTCATACCAAGGAATAAGCTGCTAGCCAAATTGGCTAGTGACACTGAACATATTACCAGCCACAGCCAAGTTTTGCCAGCATTTGGCCGGTTGGCAGGTGCCAGTGTCAAGCCCTGCTTTCCAGGCAGGAGTCAGCAGCCGGCGGTGTGATCGCGGTATAAGGATAGGTGTCTGTGTCTGTGTCTGTGTCTGTGTCTGTGTCTGTGTCTGTGTCTGTGTCTGTGTCTGTGTCTGTGTCTGTGTCTGTGTCTGTGTCTGTGTCTGTGTCTGTGTCTGTGTCTGTGTCTGCACATGAAGTGCATAAGTCATAATGGAGAAGGGAGAAGCATGCATCACTGAAAACACGTTCCAGGTGGGGTTTTCTTCGGTTGCATAAAAATATGTGTATGGGGTTCCCCAGAAATTTGGGATGTTAAAATGGGGACCCGGTCCAAAAATGGTTGGGAACCACTGGCTTCGCAGCTCTCTCTGCTGACTGTGTTTCTCCTCTCCCTCTCCCTCTCCCTCTCCCTCTCCCTCTCCCTCTCCCTCTCCCTCTCCCTCTCCCTCTCCCTCTCCCTCTCCCCTCCGGTGAGAGGGAGGTGAGATGGGGTGAGCTGAGGTTGTGGGGGCTTGCAGCAGGCTGTGCACTGCCCTCTCCGCAACCTTGGCCTCATCACATTGTAACCGGGGCAACCCATAACTGGCAGGGGCAGGACGAATGACCAGCTATTGGCCTGCTGGATATGGCTTCATTACCCTCCAAGTTATCGCCCAGGTAAACTCCAAATCATTGCATTTGTGCACGCCGCCAGCCACACCATGAACAATGGCCTGCGTCTGGACACTGGGGTCACACGACACGATACGACACGTACACTTGCACGTAATGGGGCTACTCATATTTTTTTGTGTTTGGGCTTTTTTGGGCCTTTATTTTTTGCGATAGGACAGTCAAGACAGACAGGAAGGGAAGTGGGGAGAGAAAGACAGGGAAGGGTCGGTAAAGAACCCGGGTCGGAATCAGAGAGAGTAGAGAGAGAGAGGTTCCATTGGCCCATTGTTTCCGGGTTCTATTATTGCAAGGGGGAGGGGGGGAGATCCCCCTTTAGGCAGACCTAGGCAGACGTAAGGACTGTTCTATTCAATGCTAGGAGTATTATGACACGCCCCTTTAGGCAGACCGGAACCTGGTCATGTTAGGTGCCCATAGCAACCTATTACATTGGCATATCTCTATATACTTAAAGAATCTCTGTCGGAATCGAACCCGGGTTGCCGGTGTAGCAGTGCAGTGCCCTACCGCTTGGGCCTTGGCAAGGCCGAGGGTTAAGCACATTTTTAAAGCTTGCTGCCTGGTCACTTCCTCAGTGCAGGAACTGAGTGAATGTGAGATAAAAGGCGAAAGGCAAGAAACGCACGCACGCACGCACATCCGGTTTAAACACACACACACACACACGCACGCACATCCGGTTTAAACACA
>NC_085872.1:43857923-43867923 GCF_034702125.1 Engraulis encrasicolus | reverse complement strand
GCTATGTCTCCGGGATTTGGTCTCCTTTCACATGGTAACTTATTCAATTACCTGCACATTCATGTCTCGCTATGTCCGGGGCTCATGCTTCTGTGCGCTATTGGGGGGATTAACTGGGCATGTTCGCACGTCTCCTTCTGTTCACTCTCTCAGTTGTCGAGCTGCTCGTATTTTCATGCGTCTTTGTCTTCTTAACATGCGCTGCGTCCCATACAGCTTCTGAATCGACAACTTTGCCATGTAATAAAACTGTTCTTGAAAGGCAAGCCATTCTTTGCAAGCACATCTTTGCAGTTCTTGTCGTCTTTGTCCGTAGTGGGCTGTGCCCGACTGACGTTTCACAAACAAGGCGTGTACCTGAATGTGCCTGGGGTCGGCTATGAGTCCGATCAGGCAAAAAATGGCCCGGGGCCGGCAGCTCCGAGCCGGCCACTCTCCTGAGCCCCGGGCGGCCCCGGGCCGCTGAAGCGCGGCTAATGAGACCAAGGCTATTGAGGCCCAGTGTGGTGTATGGCACAGGCAGATAGCATGGGGAGGAGGAAGGCCCTGGAAAACAAATCAGGACCCAGACTGCTGCCAGAGAGGGAAGGAGGAGGAGGAGGAGGAGGAGGAGGAGGAGGAAGTGGAGGGGAAGAGGAAGAAGAGGTGGAGGAGGAGGAAGAGGAGGAGGAGGAGGTTGAAGAAGAGGAGAAGGTGGTGGAGGAGAACGACGTGGAAGAGGAGGAGGAAGAGGAGGAGGAGGAGGAGGAGGAGGAAGAGGAAGAAGAGGTGGAGGAGTAGGAAGAGGAGGAGGAGGAGGTTGAAGAAGAGGAGAAGGTGGTGGAGGAGAACGACGTGGAAGAGGAGGAGGAGGAGGAGGAGGAACAAGAGGAAGATGTCAATGTGGGCAGTGCACAGCAGCACACATCCCATTCCATGTGTGGGACAGTGTACATTCAAATCCTTTTTTTGTCTTATTCTATGGTAGCACCACATTTCCACCATCGACAGTTCTGTTTCAACCATTGAGGCTGAAAATCAGTTTTGCTACGGTGCAGACTCCTCACTCTAAAACTTGAAGCAGTGTTTGCTCTGCACTTTAACCTGGGAAGGATTTCCCTTCTCAACGGGAAGACAGAGATAAGACTGGTATGACAGAGAGAGTAGAGAGAGAGAGGTTCCATTGGCCCATTGTTTCCGGGTTCTATTATTGGGGGGGAAATCCCCCTTTAGGCAGACCTAGGCAGACCTGAGGACTGTTCTATTCAATGCTAGGAGCATTATGACACGCCCCTTTAGGCAGACCGGAACCTGGTCATGTTAGGTGCCCATAGAAACCTATTATGTTGGCATATCTCTATACTTAAAGAATCTCTGGGTATGGTGTGACATCAGACATGACACAGTGGGAGTGGGAGTGGGGTGTGCTTCCAAATTAGGGCCGTTAAGTCTATAACGGCAGGGTGGCCATTGATTTGGACAGCGAAGGACACCCTCCTTCCCAGCCACCTGCAGCTGATATAAAAGACCCCACTCCTTCCCTTCCCCTCCCCTCCCCTCCTACAAGTGCAGTGCTTGTGCTCCACTATTGTGCCACAACATCACGCCAGAGAGAGTAGAGAGGGAGAGGTTCCATTGGCCCATTGTTTCCGGGTTCTATTATTGTAAGGGAGAGGGGGAAAATCCCCCTGTAGGCAGACCTAGGCAGACCTGAGGACTGTTCTATTCAATGCTAGGAGCATTATGACACGCCCCTTTAGGCAGACCGGAACCTGGTCACGTTAGGTGCCCATAGAAACCTATTATGTTGGCATATCTCTATATACTTAAAGAATCTCTGACCACTCGGCTTTTCCACACACAAAATATACGACCATCCACAATAAACTGCTGCCGACCCCGAGGGGCCCCCACGCTGTCCTTACGACCAGTCATTCAGGGCTGCCGTCCAATCAGAGGAGGGCAAAGGGGGAGAAGGGGGCGGCGCCAGAGTCGTCTAACAAGAGAGTTATGAAAACCTGGTACCTGGAAGTTGGTTGGTGACGTGATTCACGCCGTAGATTAAAATATTTCTAGATAGCAGCTTTCTGTTCGCTGGGGACTAACACATAACCATTACATAACAAAGATTAAGTAGAAATCAATTACATTTACCTTGCTTAATTACCGCAGTTTCTGTGTTCTACGGCCACCTCATGATGGAACTAATTAACTACTTCCTGGAACTATTGTCAATGGCGATATACATCCAAAAGGCTCCGTGAGCTTTTCCTGGTGAACCAGAAGCTATGTGTTGACGCCCAGGGGGCTGGGCTACACAAACCTTCTGGTGCACCTGTGATTCGCTCTCCTCCTCCGTTTACGAAATAAACGGGGCAGCTCGACGAATCAGGATCGTAGGGAGGGATTTCAGTGGGTATGACGTTTATCGAACGCAACACCCTCCCCCAGGGTAGTTCGGCTGTGCCCGCCCCCTCCCTGAATCACAACAGTAATGGCGGCGTACGAGGAGTTATCATGCGTCGGGATGGAAGCAGCAATTTCAGCGGTGTTATCCAAAATACCTCAAGTTGATTTTCTAAAGGACGTTGTTCTGTTTTGGTTCCCGACCTGACGGCGCTTACGTGACGACACGTCCTACGTCACAAAGCTTCAACGTGAGTGGTCGAAGTGTCATGTCATTCATATGAGGTTGCTCCAACCGCGTGCAAGCATCTTTTGACTAAACCCCGCCTGCGGAGACGCGTGAAAGGGCAGTGTGCCAGTAGCCTGTTACTTACAGGCTACTGGTTCACCAGGAAACTGTGAGCGGCCATTGCTGTGAAAAGAATGGACCATGAAGGTCTATGGGAGTGACGGAACTCAACTCAACTTATTAGACGGCTCTGGGCGGAACTAGGAAATGCAGGTGGTAGGGGGCGCGTGAGGTTGTGGCCAATTACCGCAAAGGAGGAAGGGGCTGGTATGGAGGAGTGAAGAGGGATGTGGAGGGGTGGAGGGGAGGGGAGGTGGTATCCATAGGGTTAATCCGTTTGGTGTTCTCTGGGTTGGAACAAAGCAGTGGGAAAAAAGCAGACAAAGGTTGATATTATTTTGGGGGGAGGGGGGCAGGGGGGAGGGTGTGGGTTGTACTTTGGGGCGTGCCTATTCTTGCCATCTGGGCCTTTTGTCTGGGGCAATGGGATGGCAGGCCAGGGTGAGAAGAGGAGAGAGAGAGAGAGAGAGAGAGAGAGAGAGAGAGGGAGAGAGAGAGAGAGAGAGAGAGAGAGAGAGAGAGAGAGAGAGAGAGAGAGAGAGAGAGAGAGAATTAGGGCCAGATTAGCGTACAGGCAAGATATGGCTGCAGCCTAGGGGCCCCCAAACTGGCGAAAATGGAGGAAATTTTCAATAATGACGACAAGATGCAGTATTGAAAAAATCCTCTCCACAGTTGGTAGACATGTCATCCTAAACTCCTAGCTTGGAATTATAACGTTTTACAATTTTATAACAAAATTTGCCTTTTGAGGGGGCCTACAGCCTAGGGGCCTAGGGGCCCCCGGTCACCTTAATACGCCCTTGGGTATGATGATGATGCAAGGGAAGGGAAGGGAAGGGAAGCTCCCGTTCCTTATGGCCCAGGCAGCAGGGGAGCTGGGGGAGTCCCGCCCTGCCCCAGGAGAAAGGCGGCCTGTGACCCCCACAGTCTGGACACCTCCACAGGGTCGAGCCCCTACCAAGCAGCCCCGGCTGAGCCTTGACACACACCCAGCCAGCAGAGCAGCCCTCAGCAATGAACAAACGAACACGCACACGCACACGCGCACGCACACAGACACACAGACACAGACACACAGACACACACACACACGCACAGACACACACAGCTCAGTTGGCACCAAGCTAACGTTTAGCAGCCAAAGCCCACAGCTGCTCTCTTTTACACATAGCCCTGAAGAAGTTAACTCCAGGGATGTGTAGGTTTTAAAAAGAAGGATGAGGGGGTTGGGGGCCTACAATTAAACATGAATATGCAATATATGTTAAAAAAGAAAAGGAGAGGAGCGCAGTTCTCTTTGGTGATCAGAAGAGGCAGCAAAGCAGGCGCGGCCTCCTCCTTGAGATTGCACCGTTCGCTCTCTGATAATCAGCAGGAATGAAAATGGCTGATTACACCAATTATGAGCATTGAAATATTGATTGCCTGGTGTACACACACACACAAACACATGCACACGGTTCATTTATCACATTATTCACACACGAAAACAAACAAGACACACACACACGGGCAGCACAGACACACTCACAGAGGTAACGTATGTGTAAGCCAGGAGAAAGATGTAAACATTCAAATAAGAGCCAAAAGAGGCACGCAAGCACCCATAGACAGACAGACAGACAGACAGACACACCCACACACAGACAGACAGACAGACAGACAGACAGACAGACAGACACACACACAAAGACATACAGACACAAAAACACACAAAGACATACAGACACATAAACACACACACACACACACACACACACACACACAAACAAAGACAACGATATGTATGTGGAAAGATGTAAACATTAAAAAGAGCCAAAAAATAAAATAAAAGGAAAGCTACACTAGACTCACCACCACCAGGAGTGCAGGAATCCAGGAGGCTCCCCTAGCGTGATGTTCTTCTCCCATCGGATCTGCACGGGGGACAAGACACACACACACACACACACTCAGGTGAGGTCTCATGGGAACAAGACACACACACACTAAGGTGAGATCCCCGAGACATACAGGAGTAATGCACTCAAGCATGCACACGCGTACACACACACACACACACACACACACACACACTCAGGTGAGGTCCCCAAAGACATACAGGAGCAACGCACACACGCACATACACACATACGCACACACTCAGGGAGACATTCACACAAGAGTCCCCAAAGACATTCAGGAACCAGACACACACAGACACACACACAGGTCCCCAGTGGCACACCTGCCGCCAGCACCCCTGTTGCAGCACTATAACGGGGCCCAGCGTGACGCTGTATAGTGCTGGAGGGGGAGCAGAGCACTGCTGAGGGGAAAGAGAAACAGCACATCCTCCTCCATGCTCCTGTACCTCACAATCTGGAGCATCAAAAGGAAGGACTCTAGTTCAAGTAAGGATCACTGGAGCAACTCAGACGGGGAGGTTTAATTTTTATTTAAAAGGTGCAAGACTAATGTCTCTAAATGGCGTCTTTCCAATGCAACTCCTCATCTGCTGTTGAGTTAAGGCAAAGGTGATGGTGCTGGGTGTGGGTTAAGTTGTAAGTTGAGGAGAGATGACAGTCCAGGGTTTAGGGTTAAGTAAGTGCAGTAATCTGGAGCATCACAGAGAGAGAGAGAGAGAGAGAGAGAGAGGGGGGACGATGAGGAGAGGAGAGGGAGCTACACTAACTGGGGGCTGAGAGGTTAGCGAGCACAAGGCAGAGAAATTAACCTATTATGAGAATCATACATGGATGGTTACACAAGAAAATCTACCACTGACTGTGCAAATAAATTAAACGTTCCTTTTTCTCCCTCTCCTACTCCTTTTTTCTTCTTTTTCTCTTCCCATTTTTAAATATGAGCTGATTGAAGGTGGATTATTTAAACAGGTCCAAAGGTTAAGAACACATTATCAGTCAGCTCGATGCTGTCACGGATCCAGACGACCGGGCTGGGCGAGATGGAAATCGGGGAGAGGAGAGAGAAGGGCCTGGTTGTGTTGCCTGCTTGCCGCTGAGAGAGAGAGAGAAAGAAAGAAAGAAAGAAAGAAAGAAAGAAAGAAAGAAAGAAAGAAAGAAAGAAAGAAAGAAAGAAAGAAAGAAAGGAGAGAGAGAAAGAAAGAAAGAAAGAAAGAAAGAAAGAAAGAAAGAAAGAAAGAAAGAAAGGAGAGAGAGAGAGGGGGGGGGAAGGAGGGAGAGAAGAGAAGGACCTGCTTGTGTTGCCTGCCTGCTTGTGTTGCCTGCCTGCTTGTGTTGCCTGCCACTGCTTTTCGAGAGGTATGCATTGGAGACACACAGGGGCTCAGGCCAACACAACTACATGGAGCTGGGGCTACTGGACACGAAATCAGAGGACGAGAGAGAAAGAGAGAGAGAGAGAGAGAAAGAGACAGCAAGCAAGAAAGAATGAAAGAAAGAAAGAGAAAGAAAGAAAGAAAGAAAGAAAGAAAGAAAGAAAGAAAGAAAGAAAGAAAGAAAGAAAGAAAGAAAGAAAGAAAGAAAGATAGATAGATAGATAGAGGGAGCGAGAAAGAGGGAGAGAGAGAGAGAGAGAGAGAGAGAGAGAGAGAGAGAGAGAGAGAGAGAGAAAGGAACACCAAGTCAAAGAGCAAAAAAAGAGAGAAAGTTGCAGAGAAAAGGAGGTGAAAAGGACACGGAGCTATGCACAACAATAAGGCCCTTTGGGTGTTTTTCCCCCCATACGCAACACTATACTACGCACGTAATCTCTGAGCGCTTTCATACGCTGCAACACAATATCACACCGTCTTCACAAACCGGCGAGGCTGCCTGCCACAAAGGGCCCAATTGTTACGCAGGTCAACTGTTAATTAATTTGACACGAGTCATCACCTCTTACTTTACTTTTTCCTTCAATTTTTTTTCTCCTTCTGACTGTATAACGAAAGACAAGTGATCCATCCGTCCTGTGCATGCATGCCGGTGCCTTACTACTTGCACAGAGGAAAGGAGGACACGGGTGAGGGGGGGGACTCGGGCGATGGGGGTAAAAAAAAGAACGAATGAACGAAAGAAAAAAAAAGAGAGAGAGAGGGTTAGTATTTATTTAAGCGATCCATCTGACCTGTGCATGCATGCCAGCGCCTTTACTACTTGCACAGAGAAAAGCAGGACACGGGAGTGGGGTGGGGGGGAAGAACGAATGAGTGAAAAAAAGAAAAAAAAAAGAAAAAGAAGTCAATGAGAAAAAAAAAGCATGAGAGTGGAGGGCTGCCTGAATTACATAAGTGTTCTTGACCTCTGGGCCTCTGGTTTAGAATGTGGACTCCATGCCAGGGCAGTGTACTCGGGGGAGAGTAATCCGATTCACCCACTTATCGCCGGGAAGCATGGGCGGATCTGGAGAGGTACATGAAATGGGGAGGGGGAGTGGGGTGGGGTCTGATGAGGCATGAGGGTGAGGGGAAGTGGTGTTCCGTATTCCGTATTCCGTATTCCATGTTCCGTGTTCCGTATTTTGTATTTATTTTGTATTCAGGGCTCTGAATTAACACCAGCCAACTGGCCAAATGCTGGTGAAATTTCCGTATGGCTGGGAGAAAAGAACAACTTACTGGCCCCTAGGAAGTGTGTGTTTGGCTGGTAAAATTAGGATCTACTAGCCACTTTCGCTGGTGATGAAAAAAAGTTAATTTAGAAAACCCGTGTTTTGTATTGTGTGTTCTTACCTCAGATAGGAACGTCTGTGCTGATTTCTGGGCTCCAACATGAAGTAGGTACTCGTACACGTATAAAGCTAATCTGTAAACAAACAGAGGGAAAGAGAGGGAGAGCATTAATATTAAGTCTAAATGTAGACATAGCCCTATAAAAACAGTTGGACAGTTGGATGAAAGACACTGGCACAATGGTGTTCAGTGGCACAAGTCACTGCACGAGCACCGAGAAAGAAGACATGATCACAATTTCACAGTTACCAGTGAGTGCAGATAGACCGATGTCTCCACACGTGGACACACACACGCACGCATGCACGCACGCATGCACACACTCCACACGCACAGACACGCACGCACAGCTCAAGTCAAGCAGCAGATGAGATTACACACATGGTGAAATGTCTGCCGACCGCAGCTATGCCAGCGCTTGGTTTAACTCTAGGAAAGTTTCGTTTAAGAGCAGGCCTCATACTGCACCACAGGGGATGATGGTAAAACCAGACCACACCACGAGACGACAGCTCGCTGCCAGCATTACCCACCATACAACTCAATGCAGTTGAGAGACGCACGCACACACCACACACACACACACACACACACAGACAGGCGCACATACAGACACACAAACACAGACACACACAGACAGACACCTCAATGGCATGTGAAAGACACACACAGACACACTACACAGACACAGACATGCGCACACACACACACATACACAGCTATTATTCTCACTTTTTTGTTGCTATTGCTTTGGCATAAAATTTGTCATGCCAATTTTGAATTTGAATTCGAGCAAGAGACTGAGCAAGATGAAGAGCGAGGAGCACAGACACATACCGAGCGAGAGAGGCGGGAAAGAAAGACAGAAAGAAAGAAAGAAAGACAGAAAGACAGAAAGAAAGACAGACAGACAGACAGACAGACAGACAGACAGACAGACAGACAGACAGACAGAAAGAAAGAAAGAAAGAAAGAAAGAAAGAAAGAAAGAAAGAAAGAAAGAAAGAAAGAAAGAAAGAAAAACAGCAAGATAGAGAAAAGTAGGAGAAATGCCATTGTGGCTGCAGTAGACCTAATCCAACTCCACACTCCTCATATTTTGGCCATTTTCTGTGTCCTCCATCATCCATGTGGCACCCTCCCTGTGGGGTAGTGTGTGTTGTTTAGGCGGCCGAGCTGGTAATTACCCAACTCTGAGTACAGACACACAAACACTGCTACACACACACACACAAACGCGCACACACACTCCTAAACACACACATACACAGACAAACAGAATCGCAGACGAACACCAGAAACCCCCACACATACAGTATTTCTCTATCCCTCACAAACACCACACACACAAGCACACACACACACACACACACATACATGCACACAGATAAGCACATACACACGCACGCACGCGCACGCACGCGCACGCACGCACACGCACACACACACACTACTGCTCCATCTCTGGTCCCCTCTTCTATTAGGAGAGAAAATAGCATCTCTGCCTCTCCTGGCCAAATTACACCCAGAGATGGGGACCATTTCACAGACACACACTGTGAAGCTTACTATGCTTTCCCCGCGCACATGTGTGTGTGTGTGTGTCTGTCTGTCTGTCTGTCTGTCTGTCTGTCTGTCTGTCTGTCTGTCTGTCTGTCTGTCTGTCTGTCTGTCTGTCTGTCTGTCTGTCTGTCTGTGTGTGTGTGTGTGTGTGTGTGTGTGTGTGTGTGTGAGATGACACATTTGTGCATCCGACGTGTCTACATCCAATTCCATCCCATCGGCTAGTCGTCTGTACATAATGCACTTGTGTGTAAACCAAACCAATTAGCTGGCGGCGTAATGACACTCTGCCATCACCATCACCACCACCAACAACAACAACCAAATTTTACTACCTCCACCACCACCACCACCATCACCACTACTACTTAGGGCTGGGCGATATGGAAAAAAAACCTATATCACGATATTTATTACTTTATATCACAATAACGATATACATCACGATATAGCACAATTGCATAAGTTTTCAGTTATTCTCTTTATTTGCTCTTTATTTTTTCATGTTGCAAAAACAACCTTTCTTTAAAATGGATCTTTTTATTCTTACTTTTACAGTTACATGAACGTATAGTGTGTATTGTGAAAACACGATTGAATGATATTCAATTGTATAAAATTGATAAAATTACGATCACGATATAAACGATATAGGAGAAAGGTCACGATATACACTTATATATCACGATAACGATATATATCGTCATATTGCCCAGACCTACCACTACTTGACCAACCAACTTTTACTCCCTCCACCATCACATCACCACCACTACCATCACCATCACCATCACCACAATCATCACCACCACTACCATCACTAACATCATCACCAACATTTGACCAACCAACTTTTAAGCTACTACCTCCATCAGCAGAATCATCACCACCACCATCACCACCAACACCATCACTACTTAACCAACCAACCTTTACTACCTCCATCATCAATATCACCACCACTACCATCACCATCACCACAATTATCACCATCAGCCTCACCATCAAATTATACAGCTGGGTGG
>NC_085872.1:43817923-43852923 GCF_034702125.1 Engraulis encrasicolus | reverse complement strand
AATAGTGACCTACCTTCGAGAGCGTCCTTGAAGCCAGAACATACTGACAGGCTGATGTTTCTGGCCAGAAATCTGTCCACCTCAGTTTCATGCTTTTGCCTTATACATAATTATTGCAATTCATTATATTTTGTTCATCTCGTATGTAATTCATTTTTGGTTATATTTAATTTTGTTATACTTTTTTAAAAAATCTGCAAAAATCAATAATCGTGATTAATAATCGCGATAATGATTTTGACCAAAATAATCGTGATTATAATTTTTTCCATAATCTTGCAGCCCTACTGGGTACCTTGTCATCACAGCCCCCCCCCCACCCCCTCCCCCCCACAACCCCAAGCCAACCCAAGTAAACTAGCCCTGCGATCACAGCCCCCCCCCCCCCCCCCCAACCTGAGTAAAATAGCCCTGCGATCACAGCTCTCTCATCATCCAACCCCAACCCAACCCAACCCTACGCCCCCTGTAATCAGCAGTGTGTGCTGCTAAGCTAAGTGCTCACTCTGCTAACTAACCAGAGGAACAGAGGACCTCTCATCCCCTCTCCCATCATCCGCGCAGCACAGCACAGCACAGCACAGCACAAAAGAGTACAGCACAGGGCAGCACAGCACAGGACAACACAGCACAGCACAGCACAGCACAGCACAGGACAACACAGCACACACTCACACAGGCCTCACCCTGCCTGCCTGCCGCCCTGCTCTACTCTACTCTACTCTACTCTACTCTACTCTACTCTACTCTACTCTACGACCAAATTAAACGAGAGGGCAATTTCCATCACTTTAGACACAGGGCTGGGGCCACTCTGCAATTTTGGAGGGGGGGCACTTAAGGCCCATGGTGCTAGTTTGGTTACATAAGGAGGCTGCGAAGGGTGTGTTGGTGTGTGTGTGTGTGTGTGTGTGTGTGTGTGTGTGTGTGTGTGTGTGTGTGTGTGTGTGTGTGTGTGCGTACACTCCACACAGCCACTAACCCTGTAGGCTTGGGGCCAATTAAATGACTCCCAGTTCCCATAGGTCGCAGTGCTCGTTTTGCTAGTGGCCTCAGAGAAAACACACACCTACAAACAAAACACACACACACACAGACACACACACCTCTGCTCCATCCCAGCTACCACTTCATCCCAGGAGCGGGCTGATCAAATTTTAATCGGCAGGAGATCCATGTGATCTTGGGGGAGGAATGCAGAGACAGGGCAGAGGAGACAAAGAAGAAGAAGAAGAAAGGATAGAAGGATAAAAAAAGAATGGAACAGCACAGAGAAAGAGAGAATGGATAGAAGCCAGAGGAGAAAAGATGTAATTGTAAATGATGTAATTAATAAAGAATAAGATTGAGAAAGAACACAGTAATTGGACAGAGAGAGAGAGCGAGAGAGAGAGCGAGAGAGACAGAGACAGAATGATGGGAAGACAGAGAGACAAACGGCAAGAGAGGCAGTGGACGAGGTGAGTAGGCTAGGCTAGGCTAGTCCGTGCTACACTCCTGGATAACAGCACCTGGTGCGTTGCATTATTTAAAAACATCCATTCATTTGCAAGGACTCCTGTTCGCAACACAGGTAAGCCTAAAAGAGGCACAAAAGCCATTATATACTGCAGACATTCACCGGACCCAAGCACCGTAGAGGCAGTAGGGCTGCACAATATATCGAAAATATATCGATTATATATCATGTCCTGTAGGGATGCAGCCTGATTCGATACCAGTATCGGTATCCGCACTCGATACTGCTCATTATACTCGTACTCATCAAGCACTTGCCGATACCAGGAACGATACTGCTATTACACAAAACAATGCAAGATCTTGTCACGTTCTGTGGACTTGAAAGCAGCATGGAAAAAATCATTAAAAATGTACTAACATTTAAATCTACATGGAAATGGACAATAAAAATGTCACAGGTGGAAAAGGCCACGCATTTATTTTCATTGTATTTTGGTGGTAAAAGGTATCGGCAAGTACACACATTAATGTACTCGTACTTGTATCAGTTTTCAAAAAAGTGGTATCGGTGCATCCCTAATGTCCTGGGTACATCACACAACAGAATGTGCATACTGTTGGGCATCAGGGCTACTAGACTGGGATACACTGCATGTGTTGTGACAACTTGCATCAAAAACCCAAGGCCAAGCCATGGCTCAATCAGCTGGGCGGGAGCCCCGGTACTGTCATAAGCCCCAAACAAATGCCAGAACTAAGCGCGCACACACACACTGGGCCTACAATGCAGCCACATGATAACAGTGCAATCTGTGCAAAAGACAGAACTACAAACCTGTGACAGGAGGAGGCGCAGAGAGAGTTCTAAAAAGTCCTTTAATTGGACCAAAGATTCAAATTTTTACAAAGCCGTCAGAACATCATCATCAGCAAAGTAAAGAAAAAACAAAAACAAAAACCAAAACAAAACACATAGACATCTGAGAGTGATAAGAGAGGTGTGGGTGACGCGTGAGCGTGAGCGAGAGAGAGCGCGAGAGAGAGAGAGAGAGAGAGAGAGAGAGAGAGAGAGAGAGAGAGATAGAGAGAGAGAGAGAGAGAGACAGACAGAGAGAGAAAAGAGGATAGAGAGAGAGAAAAGAGGATAGAGAGGATACGGGGGGCTCATCCAGGATAAGATGTGGATTAATCAGAAGCGGCTGTGAAAGCCGAGAGCACTGTGGACACTCAGGCCAGTCATTCACCAAGCAGCCACTCACTCACTCACTCCCTCACTAAGACAGTGATTTAGCAACACGCTGATGAGCAGGCGGTGAGGAGAGCCTGGCCTCAGGTGCTGAGGTGGATACCTTACTTAGTTTATATTGTATGTTTCTCAACAGGGGCTCTACAGTCCCCCTAGGGGCTGTTGGGGGGGGGGGGGGGGGGGGTTTTTACAGTTTTTTGGTTTAGTTTAAAGGGACACTGTGCAGGAAATGGTCAAAAAAGGTACTGCAACTATGCTGCTTATTGAAATTGGGCTGCCTATTGCCAATTTTGATATTTACATGAAAGTTTACTAAGTATTAAAAAAATATTTTCTAGTATGGTCCAAGTACAGTCATTTTTGCAGCTAAAAAATGCTATTTTTGGAAATTCAAAATGGCGGACCATGGAGAAGATCCCCCTTTTCATGTATGAAAAGTGCAATTTTTCCAGTCATAATGAATACTTAGAAATTGATGCTGGTGGTAAGTATTCATGAAAAAGGTAACATTAGTGAATGGGCAGCATGAATTCTGGAAATAAACAACTAAAAATCTCACACAGTGTCCAGTGTTTCCCACAGAAATTTTGGAAACTATGGGGGCAGCCGGGATTTTTTTCCAGGGGGGGGGGGGGGGGGTCTTTTCACGCTGCCTTTTTGTTTTTTTTGGGGGGGGGGGGGGGGGGGGCCTTTTCCCCACACACACACACAGGCGTACACATTCTACATGAGGGGTGCTGGCCAGTTTTTCAAAATGCCTCATTAAAAGGGCTGAACAACATATTACACATTTATTTCTATATTCATATAGTCTATATATCCGATGTCTCCTCTGCCGTGTCAATGAAGGCCTGTCACCTAACTCATTACAACTGTAAAGCAAAGCCTGGGGAGTGTTAGTAAACTCATCCCAACTGTCCCTTCTCTGAATGTTTTTTTATTGCTCCCAAACCCAAGTTAACTACAACAACTTGACTAGGCTTTTGATCCCTCTGTCTTTCAAGCACTTGTAGTTTTCTCTATATGATGTATTTACTCCAGGAGGCATATGCGAAGGAAATCGTAATTTAAATCGTTTTGAACAAAAACGGAAATCGTAAAAAAAAAAAAAAAACTTTTCGGAAACTATGGCGGCCACATTTAAACTATGGCGGGCCGCCATAGTTTTCTCAATGTATGGGAAACACTGCAGTGTCCCTTTAAAACAAAGCCTTAAGCCTGATTCAGACTTGTGGGACACGTACTGTCAGCGGGGGTGGCGACAGATCACAGACCCAAACAGCCACCACGGCCCCCTCTTTTAGCGCTGAAACGACCCCTTGCAGCGATCAACGTATATTTCTCCCAGGCTGAATTGTCCATGGTCTGCCAACCGAGTGGCAAAAAAGTCCCTGTGGGAAATAAAAATGATTTGTGTCTCAAAATCATTCAGTGGTCACCCTAAGCCAGGGGTCAGGAACCTTTTTGGTGGAGAGAGCCATAAACGCCAATCTTTTTAAAAGACATTTTCATGAGAGCCATACCATTTTTTAAAAACACTGAATAAAGCATGTATTTCCATTAAGCCCAACAATTTTAGAGTCTACTGTGAAGTTATTGCTTTTATTGATAACAGGTAAGTATAGGGTTGCCAACAGTCAACTTCATTATGGCAAGGGTCTGGGAGAATTTTGTATTTCTTAGATGTAATTTCCTGCATTTTAACACTTTTTAACCTCCCTTGTCCCGTAACCGTTTCAACTCAATATGGAACCCATACTTTTATTTATAAATACAGGACGATTCCATATTTCAAGGGATGGTTGGTAACCCTAGATAAGTAAGAGCCATATATAGTTCCCAAAAGAGCCACATGTGGCTCTAGAGCCATAGGTTCCTGACCCCTGCCCTAAGCAGTGGTCCGGTGGCATACAGAGTGGAAGTCTATGGTGAAGTGCATGATGACAGTACAGAAGGGCATGGATAGCCATATGCCATCAAGTGTGTGTGCTAGAGGTTGCATTGAGAGACTGACATGACATTACTGTTGTCTTGAACAGTTAATAACCAACATGGGACAGCAGACAGCAAGATGGCTGATGAATTCCTTGAGAATCGTTACCATTTATTTTCCAATGCCAATGCAAAGGTTGCTTCTTGCACTGTCTACCCTTCACTACCACCTGGTTTGGGCATCTTGTGGGGATTCACAGCAGCCAGAAGGGTTTAACCCAGTTCTTCTCAACCTTTTTTTGAATAAATGCCCCCCTTGACCTCATCTCCCTTGACATGACATTACTGCTGTTCTTGAACAGTTAATAACCAACACGGGAGGACAGACAGAAGCAAGATGGCTGATGCATTACTTGACCTCTAGACTGTTCCTGACAAGCAGAGACAGGGTCTATTACGCAACACTACCTCAGCCTTGGCTAAAAGTCAACACCACCATCAACAGCTAAAGAGAGATTGTGTGAGTGAGGGAGTGAGCACAAGACAGAGATTGCAAGTGAGAGTGTGTGAAAGACTGCACGTATATGAACTTGCGTTTGTTTTGCAAGCGTGCATGACAATGTAACTAACTTGTGTTTTGAAGTGAGTGAGGTTCCCTATTCAAACGACTAGTGATGCCCACACACCCAGTGGCAAACTGGTCATGCCAATCACTTCTTGCCATCTCTGTTGGCGCGTTCAGGCCAACCGAGTACCGTGCCAGTGCCCATTCCCGCACCTAATCGCAAACCGACCAGCGTGTTCACGCTGTTCACCGTAAAGTTGGTTTGCAATGCGAACCGAAAAATACTTGTTTTTTCTCCGCAAACCGTGAAACAACGTGAACGTCAGTAGATTCATCCGGGTAACACACTGTAGCGCCTAACATGTAGGAAAGTTCAGAGCCCGACATGAACGCAAGTGGTTCACAAGTAAGCACTTTAGAGCGAAGCGCAACTGGTGCAGACCATTCTGGACGGCCTGAAAACAATACCTGAGTCGTTCAGCATCTAGGCATAGTAAGCTTACTCGCTGAATAGGGCCGATTTAAATTAAAAAATGAAATTGCGATTTCTCTGACAGATATTGCGATTTTGATTTCCACCACGATTATTTCCCTCTCTTTAAAGTGATACTGTCCCATTTTTGGAAATAAGCTTATTTTACACCTCTCCTTGAGTTAAATGATTGAGTTTTACCTTTGGCAGTGCAAATTTTACCTCTATGCTAGCAGTTAACATTGAGTCCTATGAGACCAGCTGGCGGCTAACTGGTCTCATAGGACTCAATGTTAACTGCTAGCTTAGAGGTCAAATTTGCACTGCCATACCCAGAGAACGGTTGAAAGTATAAGAGAACGGTAAAACCCTATTATTTAACTCAAGGGGAGGTGTGAAATAATCTTATTTCCAAAAATGGGACAGGATCACTTTAAATCAAATTTCAGTGTACAGGGCTCTGTTCTCATGCTCCACAACAGTTGCTCCAGTTCAAGTGCCTGTCTCTGCTAGTGAGTGACCTGTTCCCGTGCAGCATGGAGCTTTCTGATTGGTAGCTGATACAGAGCCATTCCATCAGAGCTATCTGTTGATTTCTACACTGCGCAGCAGGGGCAATAGGCAGAGCAGAGCATACATGAGTGCAATTATTGAAGAAACAAAACATGAATCAGTTTGGGAGAACAGTTTTTCTGGCTTTCACGACCCCAAAATGGCTTTGTCTGAGATCACTCGTTCTAAAACGATAGATCTTTCAGCCCTACCGTTGAACAAGCCTGGCTACAGACATGAGACAGATCAAGTGGCTTCTGTGGCCCATAGGAAATCTCTAACAGATGATGTGCAGGTAAGGTAGGTGTGTGTGTGTGTGTGTGTGTGTGTGTGTGTGTGCAGAAGAGAGCGTAGGGGCGGAGGTGGGTAAGGGTGTGTGTGTGTGTGTGTGTGTGTGTGTGTGTGTGCGAGTGCGAGTGCGAGTGTGAGAGAGAGAGAGAGATACCTGACAGCCTCTCTGCCTTCAAACAGGCTTCCTCCCCAACCTCCACCACTGCTTCACTGCATCTTAAATCCCCTAGCCTAGCTCAGGGGAACGCCTGAGGGGACAACCCTACACACACACACACACACACACACACACACACACACACACACACACACACACACACACACACACACACACACACACACACACACACACACACACACACACACACACACACACACACACACACACACACACACACACACACACACACACACACACACACACATTACCACATCCACCTCCCAACTCTGCCACAGGTTTTTGTGCAGTATAGAAAGAACACAAGACAGGGGTTTGTGTGATTTATTTTGAAAATGGGTGTGTGGGAGAGAGAGAGAGAGAGAGAGAGAGAGAGAGAGAGAGAGAGAGAGAGAGAGAGAGAGAGAGAGAGAGAGAGAAAGAGAACTGAAGGAGGGAGGAAGAGAAGAGAAGGAGGGAGGAAGCGAGAGGAACAGCTTAAGTAGGATGCTAAGACTTGCACAAACTCCTGAACAAGACACACCGAATCCACAGCAGAAGATCAGAACAATGGGGGAAAAAAACTTAAATAATTGGCATCCGTTACACCCACACCCCTAATCCTCATTCCCATCCAGGTCATGGCACCAGTGTAACTGAGGTCATCTGGGCTAGTCATGGGTGAGCGGTTAGGGCATCAGACTTGCATCCCAGAGGTTGCCGGTTCGACTCCCGACCCGCCAGGTTGGTGGGGGGAGTAATCAACCAGTGCTCTCCCCCATCCTCCTCCATGACTGAGGTACCCTGAGCATGGTACCGTCCCACCGCACTGCTCCCCATGGGGCGCCACTGAGGGCTGCCCCCTTGCACGGGTGAGGCATAAAATGCAATTTCGTTGTGTGCAGTGTGCAGTGTTCACTTGTGTGCTGTGGACAATGGGAGTTGGAGTTTCCCAATGGGCTTTCTCTTTCACTTTAGTTCGCCAGTCGGGGCTCGAACCCGCCACCTACCACTCAACACTCCAGTTGGGGCATGGAAGGCACAGCAACATACCACTGAGCTAAAGATCCAGACCGATAGCAAAAATACTGGATAAGAGAAAGATAACGCAAAACACGCCCACTCAATGCAAAAGCGTGTGCTCAAGTTGGGTCTCCTAAGGGGGCGTTGTCCCCTCCTTCTTCTCTTTTTGAGGTGTTTGCTCAAGACGTGCGCTACCGCCATCTACAGCGCTAAGGGGACTTGATTTATTCTCAACCTCAGGACTCCGAAGGTCTCCTAACCGAAGGTCTCCTAAAGGGGCGTTCACCCGACATAAAGTGGATACCGGAAAAGAAATAAAATGACGCTTCTTGTTAGATCCACCTTCTTTGCCGATAGCTCAGTGTTACCACCACTTCGGGAGGGAGGTTTACTAACTTTCTACCGCTTAAAGGGACAGTTTGGTCAATTTCAACATGCAGTTGTAATGCTCACACTACCCTGGACTTGTCAGTGCCTGAGTTTTTTTTTTCTTCTTCTTCAGCCGTTTCCGAGATCCTGGTCATTGTAATGGGGGCAGCTCTTTGTTTACATTTAAAAATTATTTTTTTTTATTTATTCCCAAAAGCATTCAAAAGGTTATAAAACATCAGCAGACAGCTAGCAAACAGCAGTACCTTTTGGGAAAATATTTGGAGTTGGCCTATGTTTCATTTTTAAAAAATGTAAACAAACGCTGCCCCCATTAGCATTGCTCATATCTCGGAAAGGGCTGAGCCGAAAAATGTGGCATCACCAGGTACTGACAAGTCAAGGGTAGCCTGAGCAATACAACTGCATGTTGAAATTGACCAAACTGTCCCTTTAACTCTACTAGTAGGCATCCGTTACACCAGTTTAACCCCTTGCTTTCCCTCTTAGGAGCTGTTGTCGGAGCAGTCCAAGCAAATAGACACAGGTAGCAGCACCTGGATCAGAAGTCCTTTGACATCATCAAACCAGTGCAGGAATAAGCTTACATGAAGAGAACAGTGTTGCCCTTCAAGACAGAGTCTCACAGCCCTCTTGGAAGTAACATGGACATGACAGAACTTTCACACTTTTCTTTTGGAAGTTACATGGCACATTAACGAGAGACCTCCTCCTCCTCCTCCTCCACCTCCTCCTCCTCCTCCGACTCCCAGTGTATATGTATCTCTCTCCATCACTTCATCTTTCCCACCCTCTCCTTTACATTTCTCTAATACTCCCTCACTGTATCTCTCTCTTGCATTCATCTTTGTCTGCCACTAAGTCTGTCCATCTCTCTCCCCGTCTCTCACCCTCTATCGCTCCCGCTCCTTCAACGTTTCAAAGGGATCTCCCAGATGTATGTGTGGAGTACACCTGACATCTCGCCTGGGGCTCCGAGACAAAACCCCGTCTTTAAACATGAATGAAGCCGGAGCAGCATGGGCGCCAATCATCTACTCAACCCCCCCACACACACCCTCACCTCACCCCCCACTCCCCCCATTCCCCCCATCTCTATTATTCATGCTTACAGCAGAGGCAAGGGCCACGCACAGAGGCTGGCACACAGGGGCAGAGGAGGGGGGAGAAAGAGAGAAAGAAAGAAAGAAAGAGAGAAAGAAAGAAAGAAAGAAAGAAAGAAAGAAAGAAAGAAAGAAAGAAAGAAAGAAAGAAAGAAAGAAAGAAAGAAAGAAAGAAAGAAAGAAAGAAAGAAAGAAAGAAAGAAAGAAAGAAAGAAAGAAAGAGAGAGAGAGAGAGAGACAGACAGACAGACAGACAGACAGACAGACAGACAGAGGGAGAGAGAGAGAGAGAGAGAGAGAGAGAGAGAGATTGTGTGAGAAAGGGAGACAGAGTGTGTGTGGGAGAGAGAGAGAGAGAGAGAGACAGAGAGACAGTGAGAGAGAGAGAGAGAGAGAGAGAGACAGAGAGCGAGAGAGAGAGAGACTGTATTTAAGGGGTAAGCTTAGGTGCAGAGGTAGAGATAAAGACGGTATGAACTGAAGAGATAAGATATTAGAATGAAAAAGTAAAAGAAAAACAGACGTTTGAGGGGCACTGTGACCCCCCACGTCCATGGTGACCCGAGTTCGAGTCCGACACGGGTCCTTTGCTAGCCCTGCCCTGTCTCTCTCTCCCACTCTCTTCCGGTCATACTCTCAACTGCCCAATCAACAATTAAAGCTCAAAAAAGCCCACAAAAACCGACCCTACAAGGGTGGGAGAGTGAGTGAGTGCACGTGCATGCTGCGCATGTGTGCACTATACTAGATCCTATACAAGTGTGTGTGTGTGCATGTCATGCGAGTGCTTCTGGTAGGCTAGTGAGTGTATGTGTGGCACACTTGACATCTACAGGCAACTTTTTTTGTAAATGAAAAGAGTTGCTGTTGGAGTGTATGCAGAGAAGCCCCCATCCTGAATGTTTGACCAGTGCTGGTGCCATGCTGCTCTTTGTTATGGCACATCAGTGTGAACTGTTAAGTTAAACAGAGCCCCAACTAGAAAGCAGAGTTGAGGAGCCTGTTCAAACTTCACACACTACATCGAGAGAGAGAGAGAGAGAGAGAGAGCAAGCAAGAAAGAATAGGACCACCAGTCTACGGAGCCACAGTATCCAAAACGAGTCCAATTTTGATTGATGTATTGATTGAAAATAAAACACTCCCCAAATATGTTCCAAATTGAAAGTCACTGAACAGTGTTGCACCTTGTTTCATGTTGGATAAAGACAAGTGCATCAACTCTACACACACACAAGAATGGCATTCTGATGTTATGTGCAAAGAATCATGCGTTTACTTCACAAGTTTTCAACGACATTGGACACATTGAAATAACAACCGACACGACTGAAAATATAATGGACTATTGCTGCTGTCGATCAACAAAAAAGAAAAACTGACCTTAAGAAATACGTTTGCAAGTCTGCAAGCAGCAAGCAACATATGCCCAAGTGGCATGTTTCTGAAAAGTAGATGCATGCTTCTGTTGCATGCAGTTATCATTTGAGGGCAATAACCTTTGCTCTCGCACTCGCAGCCTGAGCGCTGAAAAACTTCAACTCTTGCGTACAGCAGAACTCAAGTCAGGATGGAAGACCAACAACAACTCCGACCGCCACACAAAACCAAGAGACAACACCCACCTCCTGTGCCCTGTGCAATGGGTTTTGAAGAAATGAAATGTTGTAGAGGACCCATCCTCAGCTATCTTTCACAAGGTATTGTAGTGTTTCTGCAATTATCTGCCAGCGTGCACTGGAAAACAGCGCAGTTTGTACTTGAACCACCGCTGCAGTTGGAGCCCTAGCCCCTTTGCTAGTTTCGCGACCACCCTATCCGAGACATAAACATTCTCATCAGGAAACAATGCGTTACATTTGACTTGGAGTGCAGCCATATTCTCGCATGCTAACGTTGACGTTGTCCCTGCACGTAGGCAATTGTATGGACACATTAGGACCCCATTAACAATTTCACGTTGAATCGAATATCGTGTAACAACCTATTGCCCGTGCATCTTCCATGCAAATCCAGAATTCTCCTGAAGCAGGCTTACATCAGTACCCGGTTTCCTTTGCTAGCCAAGTAAGGTGACAAACTCAGGGATGCTCCCCCAAAAACCAATACCTAGTAGCCCACTACACATCACCACGTCCATCCCGGGGTGCACACTGTTATTCGGGGGGTCCACTGCTCTGTAAAACACGCTAACTACCGGCATGTATGAGGACTGGGAGACTGCAAGAAGAACACATGCTCAATGTTGCATGTCTAATGGAAACAATAATGCCCATAAAACAATGCACATGAGAAACTACATAAACAGCTGAGTTAGCAAGCCTTATACCAGGCTAGGTTAGCCAAGACTAGTCCCAAAAGTCAAAAGACAATCTGGACACAACACACTGAGAACAGTCAAAGAAGGGATGGGGGGAAACTGCACAAACGCAAAAGCTCACATGCAACTCTGAATACAATACACAATCAACACGGAACATAATGCAGCAAAGATACAAAAACAAAATACACTGCAATACTGACAAAGTTAACACTTAGCCACCAACACAGACAGCAGGCTAGCTGCACATGTAGCGACTTGAGAAATTAGTGCCAGTCCTGCTGTCCAGGTAATGTTAGCAGGTTTAGATGTCTGTGACAATGCACAAATTGTGTTAACTTACTTCTCTCTCGCTTGGCTATCGGAGGGGACAACAGCTCCTTTTCCTTTGGCGTACATGTTGGACACTGTTGTAAGACTTTTACCCACTCAACACATGTCAGAGAAAGTAGCCTGCAAAACCTTCTATCTCCATAGCTACCCGGTTAGTGTTTTTTCCTCCTTTTTTACATCTCCAACATTGGCCACAAATCAGGCACAGTTTCTGCGGGGGGAACTTGAAACAGGCCACTGGTAGATTTTTTTTTTTTCAATCGCTGTTCCAGGATTCCATCCGCACTCCCTCTGCTGTGGAGAGAGTGGGGGTTTCTTAAAGGGGACGCAGTCCTTTCTTGGTTAGATGTTTGTTGTATTGTTATTATCGTTGTATAAATGTCACAGTTTCCCTCGTCCAGACTAATGATTAAATTCTAAATGGTAATTAATGAATGGATAATATTTTGTCATAAGATTTGGGTTCTTCAGGGTCTGCATTTGGATGGTAGCCTAATGATTTGAAAACACTCCCCCAAAAAAAGACCTTGTTAAATCGTTTGCTTTCCTTTCAACATCTAAATAACTAGATAACTAACAAACTCTACTATGTCCACACAAATGTGTAGACTGCGAACTTAACAATTACCAGAGCGGCAGAGGATCTGGAAGAGACTGCAGGAATCACACTTAATTCCCTACTATAGTCGGGTATTGTAGGCCTACTGGTGAGGTGACTGTGTTTCACATACTCACACACACACAATCATTTCCATACGATTTCTAGAACTCGGCACACCCACAGTGCACTGAGAATTGTCATAACCAGTAAACAAAAAAGCAATAAAACTAGAAATAAAAGTGGTCTATTTTGGGCACAGAATAAAGGTCCATGCCAGTCATATAGGCTACGTAGCCTGCTCACACATGCCCTGCTGCGTCATCTATCTCAGTGGTTCTCAATCTTTTTTGAACGAATGCCCCCTTGGCCTCATCACAAGCCTGTCAACGGCCCCCTTGACCTCATCATAAGCCTGAAAACGCCCCCTTAGTATTAAAAAATCAAATTGACGTATGTCCCCCAATGGCAACTAAGCACCGCCCCCTTTCAACTGTATCCTTTTCAACTCCCCCCCAGAGCTCCCCAACGCCCTCTGGGGGGCTGTACCGCCCACCTTGAGAAACACTAATCTATCTGTTGCAGCAGGCCAGAAGTGGCCTAATGGTTAGGCTCTGAAGATCAGAGGGTTGCAGGTTCGAAGCCCATCCTGACCTCTCCCTACACCTCCATCCATGGGTGAAGTGACCTTGAGCAAGGGTCGTAGGCTCTTACAGCAGATGGGGTTGCCGGCGGGCCTACACTATTTGCTGAAAATAGGCCTACTCAACTACATCATAACAACATTGCTATGACAGTACAGAGAGCCTTAAGAAACAGATTAAGACATAGCCATTACAATTTTGGTGACAGGTTATAACATAGGCTCTGCGCTAAGGGGGCTGTTGCAAGTTCGAATCCCACCCTTACCTGTCTCAAGACCTCCCTCCATGGCTGAAGTGCCCTTGAGCAAGGCCCCTAACCCCACACTCCTCCAGGGACTGTAACCAATATTGTGAGCCGCTTTGGATTAAAGTGTCAGCTAAGTGTAATGTAATGTAATTCAATGTACAGTACTAAATGTGTATCACAAGGGGTTCATTGAACACACTGCAGGGGGTACTGACTTAGACAAACGTAATAACAACAAATGCATGGAGCATGGTCATGTTGTGTTACAGCATGGGTGGGGAACCCATGTCTTGAGGGCCACTTACGGCCCTTAAGGCCAGCTTATCCGACCCTCGACATCATTTTGATGTTATGCCGTTTCACATGAAATATGACCTGTTTTGTAAAGACATCTGGGAAATTACATTTGCAATACAATTACGTTATATTTTCAGGGGACTTACTGAAGGTGGGGTCTGTTGTAAAGGTGGCCACCTTCAATATAGGCCTACAATGCATGGGGAAATCCTGGTTTGTGTTATGGAGGACTAGCCTGGCGAGCCAGACCCGTACAGCAAAAAGCTGTACAAGGGTCTGGGTGAGCTCGGAGAGAGTGTGGGCGGGATAAACGGTTGTCTATCAAAATGCCTTGGCACTCAACGCCACGCAACAGGATGGTGGAACAACCAATCCCCACACACTTCTGTGTAACGTCATAGCTGTCTTTCAGAACGTACACGCGACACGCCCCTATGTAGGTGAAGCGACAACTCCGAGCCGTTGTAGCAGTGAATGCGTGTTATCACCACAGCCACAAACAAGTTTCCTAATAAATCGTGTTTTCACTTACACAGTTCAAAAATGCCTCGTTTTCAACCACATGGCCCTCCTTGATCAACCAGCGAAATGTTGAGCAATTTGGGGCTTGTTAAATGGTTATATTTATGATTGTTGTCAACATGGCATGTTCGGTCGCCGACGTAGCGGTCGAGTGCCCAGCCGATTGAGTGTTGGGAGGCTTATGATGAGGTCAAGGGCGTTTCTTTTTTTTTTTTAAAGGTTGAGAACCAGACATTTAGAGGGATCTGTGAAAAAAAAATGCCTTTCTTTTTCCCAGTCCTGCTAATCAGCAGCCCCCTTTAGCATGCAAAGGCCAGCCTACAGGCTACAGGCTTCTGCTACAGGCTACAGCTGCTGCTGCCGCTACTGCTGCTGCTGCCACTGCTGCTGCTGCCACTGCTGCTGCTCCATGCACTCGCCTCAAAACCAGATCAGATGCCATCACACTTATGTAACTCTCTCTCTCTCTCTCTCTCTCTCTCTCTCTCTCTCTCTCTCTCTCTCTCTCTCTCTCTCTCTCTCTCTCTCTCTCTCTCTTTCTCTCTGTCTCTCCCTGACTCTCTGGCTCCATATCGTTCTCTCTCTCTCTCTCTCTCTCTCTCTCTCTCTCTCCCTCTCTCTCTCTCTCTGACTCCCTGTCTTCTTGTGTATTTCTCTCTCTCTGTCTCTCTCCAGCTATGTCTTTTTCTTTAATAAATAAAGAACACATGAGTGTGTTCTGCGTGCAGTTTGACGTCGATCACAATAGAGATATGCACATGACAGCTGAGCTGACTCATGCAAGCAAAAACACAGAGAGTGTAGGAAGAGTTATTTAATTCATGCCAGTGATTGGTCTAACCACACCACTTACTGTACATCGTACATACTGCTTTTCACCAAAGAAGAGTTTGGTCAGCTGGTTGGCTGGTTGGCTGGTTGGCTGGCTGATTTAAAACACAATACAGCCTTTATCCTGTAACGGAAAACCAAAGACCCTCTGAGTGTCTTTAAAGGGACACTGTGTGAGATTTGTAGTTGTTTATTTCCAGATTTCATGCTGCCCATTCACTAATGTTACCTTTTCAGTGAATACTAGCCACCACCATCAAATTCTAAGTATTAATTATGACTGGAAAAATTGCACTTTTCATACATGAAAAGGGGGATCTTCTCCATGGTCCGCCATTTTGAATTTCCAAAAATAGCCATTTTTAGGTGCAAAAATGACTCTACTTGGACCATACTACAAAATATTTGTTTATTACTTAGTAAACTTTCATGTAAATATCAAATTTGGCCAACCCAGTCAACCCAGTTTCAATGAGCAGCATAGTTGCAGTACCTTTTTTGACCATTTCCTGCACAGTGTACCTTTAAAGAACCCTGCCTGCGTGTGTAATATAGGTTATTTAATTCATGCCAACGATTGCTCTGACCACACCCCTTATGCACAGCCTACTGCTTTTTACCAAAGGCAAGTTGGTTGGTTGGCTGGTTGTTTGATTGGATGATTTAAAACATGTACAACCTTCCTCCTTTAACAGATTAAGGAAAACCAAAGACCCTCCGAGTGTCTTTAAAGAACCCTGCCTGAGTGTAGGAAGAGTTCTTTAATACATGCCAGTGATCCAGTGATTGCTCTGACCACACCACTTACTGCCTACTGCTTTTTACAAAAACAAAGTTGGTCAGTTGGTTGTTTGGTTGATTTAAAGCATATACAACCTTCATCCTGCAGGGCTGGACTGGCCATCTGCCATAGCTGGCATTTCCCGGTGGGCCCCACACCCTCGTGGGCCCCAATTTCCAGAAATGTTTTAAAAAAAATGGTGAGTCAGTTCTGCCCCGCGAATTATGAGGGGCCCCTTTAAGCCAAAAGTGCCCTGGCCCCATTTATCCCCCAGTCCAGCCCTGTTTAACGGAAAACCAAAGACCCTCCGAATGTGTTTAAAGAACCCTGCCTGCGTGTGTAATATAAGTTATTTAATTCATGCCAAGGATTGCTGTAACCACACCACTTACTGCCTACTGCTTTTCACCAAGACAAGTTAGTCAGTTGGTTGGTTCACTTAAAACATGTACAGCCTTCCTCCTTTAATGGATTAAGCAAAACCAAAGACTCTCTGAGTGTCTTTAAAGAACCCTACCGGAGTGTAGGATGGATGAGTTATTCAATTCATGCCAGTGATTGCTCTAACCAAACCACACCACATACTGTATGTACAGCCTACTGCTTTTCACCCAAAAAAATGGGTCAGTTTGATGATTTAAAACATATACAACCTTCCTCCTTTAACGGATTAAGCAAACCAGAGACCCTCCAGAACTCTGCCACATCACAGCCAGAGGTGGTTGACCAATTTTAAGCCCATGTTCTTTTTTCGGCCGAACATCAAAACAAGCCACATCCTTTTCCTGGGAGTTTGAGTTTTACCACCACACACTCTCACAAACTTACACACACACACACACACACACACACACACACACACACACACACACACACACACACACACACACACACACACACACACACACACACACACACACACACACACACACACACACACACACACACACACACTTCAGCACAGCTGGGCAAGGGCTGATCCTGGGATGCTGGAGTGTGTGGTAGAGGGGGTGACATGGGGTGTTGCGAGTACTGGCGGCTGGGATTGGGAGATGCAAGTGTCTGTGCCACTGTGTGTACATTGTGAGATGTATGTGTGTGTGTGTGTGTGTGTGTGTGTGTGTGTGTGTGTGTGTGTGTGTGTGTGTGTGTGTGTGTGTGTATATGTCTGTCTGTCTGTCTGTCTGTCTGTCTGTCTGTCTGTCTGTCTGTGCCACTGTGTGTGTGAGACGGGATGCAAGTTTCGAGGTGAGGAGTCCGCACACTTAAAATCCTTTTTTGTTTGTTTTCATTTTATTTCATGGACTCTTCACACTGAAAATTACCATCAGCCTTTGTCCTGCACCTTTTCCTGGGATGTGCACAATCTTCACCTTCAACTGGAGATGCAAGTGCCACCGCCCTGGTGCCACTGTGTACGGTGTGAGACCATTGGGAGACACAAATTGCACTGTCCAGGTGCCACTGTTGCTATTTACATGAGACATTTAATTCGGAATGAACTCACGTTAATTCTGAATGAAGCTTAATTCCGCATTGAAAACGTCATGCAAACACTTCACAATTTGGAATTAAATTCGGAACGATCAAAGTAAACTCGTCAGAACTATTTGATTCGGAATTATTAATTCGGAATTAAAAGCGTCATGTAAACGTAGCCTGTGTGTACGGTGTGAGACCGACCGGCGATGCTGCAAGTGCCACTGTCCGGGTGCCACTGTGCATGGTGTGAGACCGACCGGCGATGCTGCAAGTGCCACTGTCCGGGTGCCACTGTGCATGGAGTGAGATGTGAGATGCAAGTACCTCTGCCTGGGTGCCAGTGTGCATGGTGTGTCTCTTTAAGGTTCCTGGGGGAGGAAGCGAGGGAGGGAGGTAGGGAGGAACTGTGGGGTGGGGGTGGAGGCAGAGGGAAGAGGCAGAGGCATACGCTGTGTTTTCATGCTGTCTTTCTGTGGGAAGGGCGCAGCCACAGCCACAGCCACAGCTGATGGCGTGTTTGTCAGAGAGAGAGAGAGAGAGAGAGAGAGAGAGAGAGAGAGAGAGATGTTGATGACTCTATTCCACAGGCGTTCCTCGATGAGGGAAATAAATGGAGAGAGGAGAATAGAGATGGGATGAAGAGAGAGAGAGAGTGTGTGTGTGTGTGTGTGTGTATGTGTGTGAGAGAGAGAGAGAGAGAGATCTGGTAAGAGAGACTGAAAATGAGAGAAAAGAAGAGAGGAGAAAATAAAAAACGGTGCCTGTGTCTCTATGACAGAGAGAGCAAGACGCAACGAGAGAGAGAGTGGGGGGGGGGTCTGGTTAGAGAGGGAGAGACAGAGAGAGGAGAAAATAAAAAATGGTGGCTGTGTCTCTGTGATAGAGAGAGCAAGACACAACGAGAGAGAGATTGAGAGAGAGAGGGAGAGAGAGAGAAGAGAGAAAGAAAAAAAATATGTGATGAGACACCCTGAGAATAGCAAATACCTGTTTCTCCTCCAAGCCTCTTCTGCCGCAGTAGCTGTGGTGCACAGTAAACCCTGAACACAGCCCTCTCAACACCCCAATGCAGCACATTGAAAATGTGCCTATAGATGTAATGTAATGTCAAATGTAATTTAATGTCAAAGTCTCTTTTTAAAGGTGCATTGTGTAGGATGGTGGCCAGAGTAGGTATTGCAACTATGCTGCTCATTGAAACTGTGCTGCCTATTGCCCAACTTGATCTTTTCATGAATATTTAGAAAATAATGAACTAAAATTTAGTATGACCTATTGCCAGCTTTTATGTGTGTCATGGCAAGGGGACCTGTGTACGTCTCACACACTCTCCACAGGCGTACCTCAAGGATCAGTGCTGGGGCCCCTTCTGTTTACAATGTACACCTCCTCTCTGGGACATGTCATTCAAACACATGGGTTCTCCTACCACTGCTATGCTGATGACACCCAGATGTAGGCCTACCTGTCTTTCCGTCCAGAGGACACCACGGTTTCAGCATGCATTTCTGCCTGCCTCACGGAGAACTCAACTTGGATGAAGGACCACCACCTACAGCTGAACCTGTCAAAAACAGAGCTCCTGGTGATCCCAGCTAAAGAGTCACTCGGCCACAACATCAACCTCAAGATGGGCTCCACCATTATGACCCCAAACCAAGTCGGCAAAAAACCTTGGCGTCACGATTGACGACGAGTTGTCATACTCCAACTACATCGACTCAGCCACCCAGACCTGTCGTTTCCAGATGTCCAACATGCGGAAAATCAGACCCGTGCAGACCCAATATTCTACACAACGACTGGTTAAGGCCACAGTCCTGTTCCGCGTTCACTACTGCAACTAACTCCTGGTAGGTCTACTGGCTTGTGTGCTAAAGCCACTGCATATGGTCCAGAATGCAGCGGCACGGTATTCAATCAACCCAAAAGGACCCATGTTACTCCTCTATTCATTGAGTTGCACTACCGATCACAGGCATAATACCTTGACCCTTGCCTACAAAACCATTGCAGGAAAGGCCCCAGTTTATCTGAAGGACTAAAGCCTTATGTTGCTGGAAGAGAACTGCACTCCTCCAGCACAAGCTGTCTGGCTCTGCCACCTGCTCGCTCTAGGTACTCCCAGTCAAGACTGTTCTGGGTCATTTCACGTGAAATCAGACACTTTGAGACCCGACCAACACGGATTTCAATCACTTGCTGTGCCTGTTTAGTAGCATGGTAGCACATCAGAACTGCATTTTTGTGAATCTGACACCAATATTAAGGGAGAAACAGACTAGCAAAGGTTTACATGTGAGGGTAGGACACTATGCATGCTGCCTTGATTATATCAGTCAGTGTAAGTCAAAAAAGGATGTCTGAGGTATTGTTTGAAAGCTCTTTTCTGGCTCTACAAATTACTCAAACAGCATGGAATACAACAACCTTCAGTATATGAATTATGATACATTGAAACATTAAAAATTTAATGTCAAAGACAGTAAGAGTTGCTGCAAAAAAAAATCTATTTCTGCAAATTCGAAATGGCGGCCAGGGTGAAGATCCACCGTTTTATGTATGAAAAGTGCAATTTTCCAGGTCATAATAATGCTTAGAATTTGATGGTGGTGTTAAGTATTTGTGAAAAAGGTAACATTGCGAATGGGCATGTGGGGATTTTTAAAGTGTGGATACGTAATTTGTGAGGTCATCAATTAATTAGGCAATTTATCATGTCAACCCCCTTTTTGCTTCAAACATGGACAGATTTTTTCTTTTTTTAATCTCACCTCAGGAGAAGTGGGTGGACTGCGTACCCCCGCGAACCACGCCCTCTACACCCCTGGAAACTGTCAAAAATATTAGAGTGCACCTCTAACACAGCCTTATGGACACCATGCCAGCTCCTCCATACATGTACGTACATCATTAGATTATGGAGATTATCAGATTATGCAGTTAGCGGCCGAGATTTGGTGATCACAACACCACAGAGCAGAGAGCTGTGCAATTATTCTCTCTCTCTCTCTCTTGCTCGCTCTCTCTCTCTCTCTCTCTCTTTCTTTCTCTCTTTCTTTCTCTCTCTCTTTCAATCGCTCTCTGTCAATGTGTGTGTGTGTGTGTGTGTGTGTGTGTGTGTGTGTGTGTGTGTGTGTGTGTGTGTGTGTGTGTGTGTGTGTGTGTGTGTGTGTGTGTGCTGTGTAGTGTAGTGTAGTGTACTGTACTGTACTGTACTGTACTGTACTGTACTGTATTACCCAGATCTAAATCTGAGGAGGAAAACACATCCCCATAGATGACAAAGGGCCACAGGGATTTCAGTTTGGAGAAACAGCAACACATTATTCTCTCTCTCTCTCTCTCTCTCTCTCTCTCTCTCTCTCTTTCTCTCTCTCTCTCTCTCTCTCTCTCTCTCTCTCTCTTTCTCTCTCTCTCTCTCTCTCTCTCTCTCTCTCTCTCTCTCTCTCTCTCTCTCTCTCTTTCAGTCGCTCTCTGTCTCTGTCTCTGTCTCTGTCTCTGTCTCTCTCTCTCTCTCTCTCTCTCTCTCTCTCTCTCTCTCTCTCTCTTGTTCCGTTCCTCACCACAGTTACCTCGTTGGGTTTGGGTTTCGATGGTGGGCAGATAGAGGGCAGGCCTAATGGGCACCAGTGAGGGTATGTGGCTTCACCATGAGGTACCCCGATGCCAAACACACGCTCTGCGCTGGGAGATCACTGCAGATCAGTCACAGCAACAGCTGCCAACATGGGGGGGGGGGGGCAAAGGGGTCCGTTGTCCCGGGCCCAGGGAGAAGGTGGACCCAGAATTGCGCCGCCATTATAGCCTGATGAACCAGCCTAAATGTGAGATTGGATGTGTAATTTAGTCTGGCCCCGATGAATAGCATATCCGAAGATTGTTGATGAGAACAACCCATTGTCTTTCAAACCGTGCCTGTACCTATAGAGGCCAACATTCTGATCAATCAACGCCATCTTTCTCGTGGATGTGCTTTCCCAGCATTGCGAGCTTCGTCGTCACTCCCTCAAAACCTCGCCCGCTTTGATTCCAAACAAATGTCTGCATTGTAATTGGTTTGCTAGATTCACGGCAATGTGTTTAAAATGTTCTACCGTCCAAGGCCAGACCACTCGTAGGCAAAAAAAAATGGCGTCCAGCAGGTGGTGCTGGTTTACTAGGCTACCCCCATTATATTATATGTGTTCAGAGGGGGGGCCTAGCGGATGACTTTGTCCCGGGCTCAGACAAAGCTGTCAGTGGCACTGGTCACAACGCTGATGAAGACTCACTCCATGGTGTGGAAGCATGCCAAGATGTAAACCCATACGAAAACACTACATACATTATATCACGTAAGTGCGTACACCCCTCAGATTTTTGCAGATTTGTGAGTATATCTTTTCCTAGGAGAGCATTTAAAAAATGTCACTTTGACACAATGATTAGAGGTCACTAATCATTGTGTCAAAGTCAAATTTCTTTAATGCTCTCCTATGAGAAGATATACTCACAAATCTGCAAAAATGTGAGGGGTGTACTCACTTACGTGATATACTGTATATACTGGTGCACATACTGTATATCTGGCAGAGGAAAATGTTTTGGATGGCGTGATGCTTCTTCCACCGGCCACATGTTTTGATATCTAATGTGTCTATTTTTCCTTCAGATCTGCAGACATAACACATACACCCGCCGTAGTTTATGTTTGTACGTCTGTCTGACTCTGTCTGTCTGTCTGTCTATTTATCTGTATCTCTGTTCAGCAGGGCTTTCAGGCATTCTGTCCTCATTTGCCTGTTTAAATCTCGCCCTGTTTCTCTCTCACACGCTGAAGTGCCCGTTTCTCTCTCTTGTACTCTCTTTTTATGTCCCTCTATCTGTAGAAGAAAAATAGTACAGATAGTATTACAGTGTCTGAGGAGACTGTGGATAAATAACTCCAATCAAATGCAGATGAAAATGAAATGAAATGAAATTCCTAAATTTCTTTTAAAATTATACGCCATGGTTGGGGCAGTTGTAATTTCATCAAGAAGCTATAGTTCCAGATGTTGGTAGCATCTTTGGTAACTTGAATAGACAATCCCTGTTCTGAAGTTGGGTGGGGTGAATAGAGTAGAGTTCCCTCCCCCATACCGCAGATTAATAAATATGGTTGTGATTTTCTACATGTTCCTAGGCTAGGGTAAGGGCCAGGGTTAGGGGTTAAGCCACTCGGATTAATAACCATGGTTGTGATTTTTCCTACATGTTTCAAACAAAACACAACACAACACAACACAGCACAGCCCAGCCCAGCACAGCACAGCACAGCACAGCACAGCCCAGCACAGCACAGCACAGCACAGCACAACACAGCACAGCACAGCACAGCACAGCACAGCACAACACAACACAACACAACACAACACAACACAACACAACACAACACAACACACCACACCACACCACACCACACCACACCACACCACACCACACCACACAACACAACACAACACAACACAACACAACACAACACAACACAACACAACACAACACAACAAACACACCAAGCACACCACAACACACAACACAACACACAAAATACAACTCAACAAAATATAGGAAAGTAAAGTATAGTATGCTCTCCATATCTGATGTGCTCTGGTGAACCTCCTGTCTTTTTTATTTGTTTGTTTTGTATGTATGTTTTTCCCTCCAAATCACAAACAAACAAACAAACAAACCGTCTCCTGTCTATTTATGAGTAACACAGGTGTACATGTATATCTGTGTATGTGCATAATGGTGATTCCACTTATGGCCCACTTAGGGGTCTGACACACCAAGGCAGTAAAGCGTCGCGGAACGGCCGCGTTTTTTACCGGCGTCGGTGAAAATACATTGAAACCTATCTGTCCTTACACACCAACCGGCGGTAGTCGGGCGTCAGCGGCGCGGGAGCCGGCTCCGCGCCGCGCTGCATTTGGAAAATAGAACTCGAGCGTATTTTTCACGATGGCGACCGGCGGTGTCTCATTCAAATGAATGGCAAAGTAGCATGCTAGCTTTAGCTGTGGGGAGGGTTTTGAACAGGACTGGCCGCGCACGCCGACGCTGTCAGTGTGCAAGGCAGAGAAAAGCACGCCGGCCAAAACTAAGCAGAAAGACCGCGTCCGTCCTGCGACCGTTCCGTTCCGCCTTGGTATGTTTTGGCCCTTAGTTTCCTCCTGCTCCAGTCTCTTCAATCAGTTACGACTGCAGTGAAGTTTCCTTGAGATAGCCTTCTGAGGGTCACTCTTCCCATCTGAGGTAAACACAAATACAGCCATAGCAGTCGTTTAGAATTTCTGTATTATAGGAAAACATATATGCAGAGATGTACCATAAACATTTTCTTTATTCCCGTTCTCATCAAGTATGCCTGCAGTTTTGGACAGTTATTTATTGTTGTGCTGAAAGAAGCTTCTGAAGTCAAGAGAGACAGTTATTTAGCTACGTTCACTGATATTGTTCCACATTTTTTTTACCGTTTCAGGTTGACACTTGGGCAGGACCTCAGGGCAAGCCAGACAACAGCTGCCATTTATCTTATGAGGGAAGAAATCTGGTGCCACAGGGATATCTTTTTAATCTGGTGCCACACGGATATCTTTTTAGCTATTTATATTAATCTGGTGCCACAGGGATATCTTATTAGCTATTTCTTATTATCTGGTGCCACAGGATATCTTATTAGCTATTTATATTAATCTGGTGCCACAGGGATATCTTATTAGCTATTTCTTATTCATTTACAGTGCATTAGATTTAGAAGGTTTTGACAAATCGTCTTCATCAGAGTCCCACTTTGTCGAAACGTTAGTCTAATGCATTGTTATTATTATTAGGCTAGCCTATTACATTTTACAAATAGTATTATTACTTTAGACTAATGCTGCAGTCACACCGCCGGCGTTGAAAGAGCTAAAACGCTGCTGACTCCTGCCTGGAAAGCACAGGTCAGGGGCGTTGAACGAGGCAAAAGATTCAACCTGAAGCGTTCCACCAAGAATCTCGACCAACGGAAGCTCGTGTTTAGAAAAATGTGAACATTCCATTGGCTGACGCCTGCCGCCGCCGAGCTCATTACATATTTTTAGATGAAGTTCAACTTTTGACGCCCTCTGCTTTTGACGCTTTTGACTCTAGACACGCTTTGCGGCTTTTAACGCTTCTGCCGCCTGCTCTCCCATACAAAGTCAATTACTTCCGCATCTTTCCACGCGTTCAACGCTGGCGGTATGACCGTGGAGCCCATTCTCGGGGAAAAATCAACTACATGCTTCGTGGTGCCGCTACGATATAGCCTCATTTTTCGTAGTTGGGCAACGCGCGCTGTCGTCAAGAGTGGGTGAGAAAGAGGGTGAGAGAGAGCGAGTGAGAGAGACCACCCGAGCAGCGTGCATGCATTCCGGGAGGGGAGCACTGTCGTTGTGTCAGCTTCATGCCATGTCTCCCTTCCTCCAACATTATCCCTAACCTTAACCCTAAACCTAACCCTAACCCTAACCCTAACCTTAACCCTAACCCTAAACTTAACCCTAATGTTTGATTACCTTCGTTTCCATCGATTACCTTCGGTAGCCTTCAGTCGCGCTTGTTTGTTGACGTCCGTCCGCAGTATTCTTCCCCCCAGAACCAAACTACCCCAATTGTCAGTCCCCCCTTTCGTCGCCCAACCACGAGAAACGAGGTTATTCGTAAAGGCACCACGAGGCTTAAAGTGGATTTTTTTTCAGTTTTTCTCGTAAAGACTTCACGTTTGGCTCGAGTTACTCTTGGACCGCGCGGTAATGTTTCGACAAAGCGTCTTAAAGGGGCTCTTGGTAGGATTAACATTTTAATTAATGACTGTCCCGAGTCATCCGATGCGTATTTGAGTCATTAGTAAGTGAACGGTCAATATCCCAAATGCAACTTTTGACAGCTCAGTCCGCTTCAAGTGTTGTGGGAAACACTTCTCATACGAAAAATCCTTTTACATATCGTATTCATATATTTGTATCAGCTGATGGCATTCTGACGAAAAACATTCTCACTGCGAGTTTATCTAAACAGCATTTTTTCATGACTGTGTAGATTTTGAGAAGGGCTTGCCACGGGCATCGCGCAAACTACGTCATCCCACATTGTGCCCCTTTAATCAGAGTCTGATGAGGACGCTTTGTTGAAACGTTAGTCAAATTCACTGTAAATAAATAAGACATAGATTTCTTCCCTTTTATTCATGTCTGGTCCTTATACTGGTTGCACTGCATTGTCTAGAAGCGCAGAGTAGCCTACGTGTTTTACTTTGTTCTGCCATTTATCTTTGTCAGTTGCAAAAAGCCCTCTTGGCCTGCATGGCCGCTGCCACAACAGGCCTCAGTTTAGTCTTGAATGAGAGAGAGAGAGAGAGAGAGAAAATGGCCACATCCAGAGAGTGCTGTCCTAATCAACGGGTGCACGCACATCTCAGACTGTTTAACCTCCATATTAAAACGTTATAGATATTATATTTAGATCCAAAATCATAGTCTGAGGAGTAAAACGCCTCTGACCTCAAGCGCAGACTTCATCATTGCACAGTCAGCATTCTAATTACCACTTGTGTGTGTACGCGTCTGTGCTTTCTTATTGCAATTATATGTCAGGGAAGAGGAAGAGAGAGAGAGAAAGTGACAGACAGACAGACAGACAGACAGACAGACAGACAGAAGCATTTTTTTTGATGATTTTTTCTCCCTCAACACTATCTGCTCTGTACTTTCATTGGTCATTAGACGGCACTGGCTCGCTTCTCTCTCTGTAGGTAGTGTATGTTCTCTGTCTCTCTCTCTGTCTCTCTCTGTCTCTCTCTCTGTCTCTCTCTCTCTCTCTCTCTCTCCCCCCTTTCGATGTATGCCTCATTTTCACTCTTCTCTTCTCTGTGGCTGTGTCTCTGTCTCACCTTTTTGTCTCTCCCTACTTCTCCCTCAATCTATGTCTTTTCCCCTTATCTCCCTCTCTCTCTCCTTCTCTAGCGACTTCTCTCTTCCTCTCTCTTTCTCCCCCCACCTCTGTCTGTCTGTCTGTCTGTCTGTCTGTCTGTCTGTCTGTCTGTCTCTCTCTCTCTCTGTCTGTCTCTCTCTCTCTCTCTCTCTCTCTCTCTCTCTCTCTCTCTCTCTCTCTCTCTCTCACTCTCCTCTTCCCCAGTGTGTTCTAGTTAGTGCTATCCTCCTTGGTGGTGGCCATTTATCACTGAGCTGAAATGATAGATGTTCCTCACACAATAAGCATATGCACCGTGCATACAAAAATAACCTGCAGCGGCTGAGGAAGATACAACAACACCATCTCCAACACCCCCACACACACACACACACACACACACACACACACACACACACACACACACACACACACACACACACACACACACACACACACACACACACACACACACACACACACACACCCCACATCCTCTCCTCCTCCTCTTCCTCCTCTCTCTCTCTCTCTCTCTCTCTCTCTCTCTCTCTCTCTCTCTCTCTCTCTCTTTCCTCCCCCCACAACCCCCCCCGTCACACACACACACACACACACACACACACACACACACACACACACCTCTCTTCCCCATATATACATCCTCTCCTCCTCCTCTTCCTCCTCTCTCTCTCTCTCTCTCTCTCCTCCCCCCACACCCCCACCCAACCACACACACACACACACACACACACACACACACACACACACACACACACACACACACACACACACACACACACACACACACACACACACACACACACACACCTCTTCCCCATATACACACCTCCTCCTCCTTCTCCTCCTCCTCCTCCACCATCACCACCACCACCTCCTCGTCCTCCTCCTTCTCCTCCTCCTTTACCTCCTCTTCCTTCTCCTCATCCTCCACACACACAGACACAGACACACACACACACACAGACACACACACACACACACACGCACGCACGCACACACACACACACCTCTCTTCCCCATATATACATCTCCTCCTCTTCCTCCACCTCCTCCTCCACCTTTTCTTCCTCCTCCTCCAACTCCTCCTCCTTTCCTCTTCTTCCTTCACCTCCTCCTCCTCCTCATTCGCTAACTCCTCCTCATCTTCCACCTCCACCTCCTCCTCCTCTTCCTCCATCTCCTCCTCTTCCTCCATCTCCTCCTCTTCCTCCACCTCTTCCTCCAACTTTTCCTCCTCCTCCTCCAACTCCTCCTCCTTTCCTCTTCTTCCTTCGCCACCTCCTCCTCCTCCTCCTCATTTGCTAACTCCTCCTCATCTTCCACCTCCCCCTCCTCCTCCTCCTTTATCTTTCATACCTCATACCACCCCACCCCCCAAGATCCATTCTCTCCAAACCTCCTTCTCTCCCTCCAAACCCCCTTCCCTGTCTCTCCGTCTCCCTGGGTAAAGAATGCATTTAGCGCTACACTCTAAAATGACTGCTCTTGTATGATTGCACATTGCCAGCGTACTGATTAGACTTTGGCAGGCTGCACTCAAGTATTGGCTTGGCAAATTGCCTAACGATGGGGTTCTGACTGGTTTATACACCTGAGGATTCACACACACATGCTGGATGCACACACACATGCTCACGCAACACACACGCGTGAATCTGTGATACCTACCGGTATGTATGTATGTATGTGTGTGTGTGTGTGTGTGTGTGTGTGTGTGTGTGTGTGTGTGTGTGTGTGTGTGTGTGTGTGTGTGTGTGTGTGTGTGTGTGTGTGTGTGCGTGCATGAGTGCACGAGTGCGTGCGTGTGTGCGTGCTCGCATGTCTGTTTCCACACGCGTGTGAGTAACATGTGTTTTAACGGTGTGAAGCTGAGAAGAAGCCTGGCAACATCCCACATCTCGTTAGTGTGCGGTTTAATAAAACAGAAACATGCACAACAGTAGACACCGGCCTAATCCACATTATTTACCATCTAAGTGGAATCAATGGAGTATTGACCCTGGTGAAGATCACCCGAATCTCTGGAGCCAGTGCGTGATGCACTACAGCAGTGGTTAGCAACCAGGGGTACGTGTACCACTAGGGGTACACGAGCACACTGCAGGGGGTACTTGGAAAAAAATAATAATAACAAATATGTTGAGTGTAGACACATTGGAATAAAGGAGAAGAGCATGAATGAGGGTGAGGGGGTACTCATCATGACAAAATTGCTTAGGGGGTACACAAGACAAAAAAAGGTTGGGGATCACTGCTCTACAGCAGTGGTTAGCAAACTGGGGGGCGGGAGGGTGCACTGCAGGGGATGCTTTTGGAGAGAAGGGGTTGCTTCCAAAAAACCTTGAATATATTGTATGATTTCATGTGACAGACATACCATTTCATGAATTGTCATTTGTATGATTAATGAATCCATGAGCACAGCAAATGATACATTGACAAGATTGCCATCCCTCTCTCATTTTCAAACTCTCTTTGTCTTTTCCTATCTCATTATCCCAGTCAAATCTAAAAACTCACACACAACAGGTACCTCACTATCTCCTTCCCCATCCCCGTCCCTGTCCCCATCCCCATCATCATCCCCATCCCCATCTCCATCTCCATCCCCATCCCCATCTCCATCACCATCTCCATCTCCATCCCCATCCCCATCTCCATCCCCATCCCCATCTCCATCTCCATCTCCATCCTCATCTCCTGCTCCATCTCTCTATCCCCATCCCCACCATCTCCATCTCCTCCATCCCCATCCCCATCCCCATCTCCTCCATCCCCATCTCCATCCCCATCTCCTCCATCCCCATCCCCATCTCCTCCATCCCCATCTCCATCCCCATCTCCATCCCCATCCCCATCCCCATCTCCTCCATCCCCATCCCCATCTCCCCATCCTCATCTCCATCACCATCTCCATCACCATCACCATCTCCTGCTCCATCTATCTATCCCCATCTCCATCCCCATCTCCATCCCCATCTCCATCCCCATTTCCTCCATCCCCATCCCCATCCCCATCCCCATCTCCATGCCCACCATGTGTCATCCCCATCCCCATCCCCACTCTCATCCCCATCTCCATCCACATCCTCATCTCCATCCCCATCCTCATCTCCATCCCCATCTCCATCTCCATCTCCATCTCCATCTCTCTATCCCATCCCCATCTCTCTCACCCGCACTCCCACTCTCTCTATCCCTTTTCTATCTTGCTGTCTCGCTCTCTCTCCCCTCGTCTGTCTCTCTCTCTCTCTCTCTCTCTCTCTCTCTCTCTCTCTCTCTCTCTCTCTCTCTCTCTCTCTCTCCTCAGATCACCGACCACGCTGCCCTCTCCGCCACTCGCTCGCACTGCTGGCTATGCCACTACTCTGAGAATATTGTCACCCTATTCTCCAAGGGAAAGCACAGGCTTGCATCCAATTAACAGCATAGAGAGAGAGAGAGAGAGAGAGAGAGAGAGAGAGAGAGAGAGAGAGAGAGAGAGAGAGAGAGAGAGAGAGAGAGAGAGAGAGAGAGAGAGAGAGAGAGAGAGAGAGTAATGTGGAAGAGCTGGAGGATGTGGGGGAAGGGAAGAACTGTTTGTGTGTGTGTATGTGTGTGTGTGTGTGTGTGTGTGTGTGTGTGTGTGTGTGTGTGTGTGTGTGTGTGTGTGTGTGTGTGTGTGTGTGTGTGTGTGTGTGTGTGTGTGTGTTTATATCAGCATTCATGCATGTATGTATATATGCACACAGATACAGTATGTGTGTGTTATGATTGCGTATGTATATTTTATTTCATGTGCAACGTGTATGCATATGCGACTGAGAGCAGGAGTATAATGTTGGGGGTTGGGCACTGGCATTGCCAGTTGAGAGAGAGAGATTATGACCCCTATGGTTTGCAAGGTTCTGGTGGCCTGAGACCATCACACAAAGGACTCTCTCTCTCTCTCTCTCTGCTACTGCGCGAAACAAGTGGCTATCCCTCCGACGATCAGAAAGAAAAGTACAAAATTATATATTTGAAATAATATTTTAAAAAATATCACAAAATGAATGAATGAATGAATGAATGAATGAGTAAATATTATTTTTGAGATCATGCCAAAATATACTATCGCATTAATAATATTGTAAATACTTAAACTTTTTCACTCTGGACGTAACATTGACATGTTTGATTTAGCTAATCACATAACGGCTCTGGCTTAGCAGCCTGAGACGTTTGGAGATATGAACATTCCAATTGGTTTTCGCCGAACGACGTCATAGCTCATTATCATAATATTAGCTTGACTTTTATCGTTGAAATTCACTCCGGTTGCTCAGTTTTATTTTTGGACAACAGGTGGAAATTAGCATTTGTGCTATAATCTGGAGCATTTACAAATATGTTTTGTATGTATATGTTCATTAATGTGCAATGTCCTGAAAAATAAATAAAGTAAAAGTAAAAAAAAAAAAAAAGTAGTTCACTTCGCCCCTGGCGAATTTGCTCTGATCGCCCAGTTCGCTTACCCTCCATAGAGAAATAATGACTTCTATCGCTCGGTTAGCATAGGTCGCTCTTGGTGTGAACAAGGCATATCACAACAACAAAGATGTGTAAGTGTAGTCTGGCCTTGCAGCTTCCTTGCATTTGCAAACTGAGTTCTTAGGGGTGGGGAGTACTTATCTTGCGTCTATGCTGTCACTGGTTGAACGTACAGTTAATTAGACCAATGACCTAGAACTAGTCCTACGATAGACAGAACTAGTGCGTTGTCGACTTAAACCTGTCACAAGAACGAAGCGTGTAGTCTGGCCTCGAAGTTGCCTTGCAAACTGTTTTCTTTGGGGTGGGGGGTGGGCTACTCAACCAGCATCTATGCTGCTACTGGTAGTGTGTTGTCGACTTTAGCTCGCCGCATAAAACCATTGGAAATGATCTGATTTGTTTTCACAAGATAGCCAGCTTAGTCTTAGTGTTTGTATCTCCAGGCTAGCAATTTGGTCATGAAGTCATCTCGCATAATGTCTTCTAAGTAGTTAACCATTTGCTAAGACGGTGTAAAGACTGTTTATTAAGACACATCATTTGTAACCATTACGAGGCAAAAAGGCAGAGGGAGGAAAAAAGAGGCAATTTAACCCTGTACGCCCCCCACTTGTTTCCCCGTTGAAGCCTACTAGTTGGCAACATTAGCGCCTGCGTTAGCAGCTAATTGCATGTCGGCACAAGACCGAGTGGACCATCAGCGCCCAGCAAAATGGACGGTATTTACCCTTGACGCACACATACCGTTCAGCCATGTTGGTAATAACAATGTAATGCCTTGTATTGATCAGCAGCAGGGCCGCTGACAGATTTGGCTGGGCCCTGGACAAACAGCTCTGAAAGGCCCCCCCTTACCCAATACATTCAATGTAATGATGATCCAATTATGCTCCCCCCCATCTCCCTGGGCCTGGGACAACTGATCCCTTCATCCCCCCTTGTCAGCTTCCCTGATCAGCAGGCATGCAGTAGTGTGTTCTACAGGGCTCTTCTGAGAACACGGCCGTCACATAAAGGTTGAGCATGATGCTCTTGTTACGCTACGGCTGTGAGTGAGAGGAACAGTGGCGGTTCTATTCATTTGGGGGCCCTAGGCAAAATATAGACACAGGGCCCCACTCTTGAATTGTTTTTTTTCCTGGCATTTACCATGGAGGGGCTGACTGTTGGGGGCCTCTACAGTGAACAGTTCTGGTCAGCCTATTGGCAAAATTAGCCTGGCGACGCCATCCATGTACTCCACCCAAAGATTTTGACTCTGCACATCGTCTGGCAAAAGCCTCGAGCTCGGTTCTCTCAGTGTTTCGCCAATCAGCAAACAGTTGAGAGTGGTGACGTAGAACTCACCCGCGAGCTCCGGTACTGACTGGTTAAGGTAACTATATTCATACTTTAGTTTTGTTTATTTGTATGCTTTTGCGACGCCATAATGTAACAGGCATGCTAATAAAGCACAATATGGGTTTTAATTTTAGTTTGGAACTTCAATTAATTTAAATGATAGAGTAAGATCAGACCATCTCCCATCGTCCACGGAGACCGATTCCTCATGGCTTTTGCCAGACTGATTGACGGAGTCAACAGTCGGCTATTCGCCCAGGCTATGGCTAAATGGCTCTGGAGAGGAATAGCTGGCTGAGAACGAGCGAGGCGTATGCTTGAAATAAGAGAGAGAGAATTGGGCAAGGATATTATACTCTTTGGGAATGCAGACACACATACAGTAGTACAAACACACACACACACACACACACACACACACACACACACACACACACACATAAATACTCATACAAAGGGACACACACATATGCACACCCACAGGTTAACAGGCATGCAAACACATACACAAACACAAGACTTGCACCCACATACTGTAGATGAAGACACACATTCATTCTTTCTGTCTCCCTCACACACAAGCGCACACAGACACACACGGACACAAACATACACATGCACACTTCCACAGGTATGCACGCATGCACGCACACGCACACACGCACGCGCACACACACACGCACGCACACAAGCACACACACACACACACACACACACACACACACACACACACACACACACACACACACACACACACACACACACACACACACACACACACACACACACACATACCTTCCTTCAGTCTGTTCTAGATCAACAAGCAGCGTAAACATCGTCCGCATTCTTCACTGGTAACAACAACACAGTTTTAAAGCATCTTGTGAGGGCAGAGAGTAGCTGCACTGAAAACGCTGCTCAGTTTTTCACTCGTGAATAACAGTGCACAATACGGCAGGAGAGATTTAGCTTATGCCAACCAAACATTTCAAGTCATTAAATAATGGTGGCGTTTAAAAAAATGTACTGCAGCTGCATGTAGGCCTACATGTATACCGTTAACTCAATAGCTAACATATAGCTGTTTACAAAGAGGCCAAGCCGACCTGAACTGCCCTTTCTAAATTGTGTTACAAACTCGTTACATTGTTTAAACCCGTTGTGCTTGTGTTCCAATTAAATCCAGTCCATATTTATTTTAAGAGCAGTCAGGTAAGGAACCCCAGTGGAATGCCATGTTCCATCACTGTTCTAAAGAACGCATTAATTAGTGTTTGTGGGGGGTTCCGGAATTCAAGGGGGGTGGAGCCATGGTAACAGGAGATTAAATGGAAGTTGATCTGCTGCAATCCACTAGCTGGCTGTATATTTACATATTTACGAAGCTTTAATTACTACACATTAAGACCATGCTGAGGAAGGAGAGCAAGGCAGAGAGAGAGAGAGAGAGAGAGAGAGAGAGAGAGAGAGAGAGAGAGAGAGAGAGAGAGAGAGAGAGAAGCAGAAGTATGGGAAGAGGCAGAAAGAAGAAAGAATAAAACAGAGATATGTAGGTAGGGGGGAAATCATGAGGGAAAGACAGAGAGAAAAAAAGAGAGGGATGAGTAACCTGGAGCTGCAGTAAAGTCTCTAGAAAACACTGGATGCTAGTCAATTATACAGCCTGGCTCCTGTGCACTCCTCTCTTCTTCACCTTTTCTCTGCTCCTCCTCTCCACTCCTGTCAACTCTCCTCCTTTCTTATCCTATCTTCTCTCCACTCCTCTCTTCTATTCTTTCTATCTTCTCATCCTCTCCTTTCTTCTCTTCTTTCATCTCCCGATCGCCCTCTCCTCTGTTCCTCTCACACACTCTCCTCTACTTTCCTCTCTTCTCCTCTCCTCCTCCTCTCTTCCTCTCCCCCTTTCCTAACCTCCCCACCTCTCCTCTCCTCTCCTCTGCTGTGCTCACCTCCTCCCCTCCCCTTTCCTAACCTCCTCTCCTCTCTTCTCCTAACCTCCTCTTCTCTCTGTTCTATCCTCTCCTCTCCTCTCTTCTTCGTTCTATCCTCTCCTACCCCTCCTCTCCATCTCTCCTCTCCTCCACTGCCACTGCTCTGCCTCGCTCAGCATCACTCCCTTTCAAAGCGCTTTATTCAAATTTCATGCTAATTCAATGGACTTGTTTGCATCCCAATTAGGCTTATTTTGTGAGTTTCTCTCTCTGTGTCAGAGAAGTTCTGACACATCTAATCATGTGCAGAATTCAGAGGTGAGCGGATCGGATTTGACCTTGAAATTGAGCTACTGAAGATGCTCACATACACACCTAATCATGGAGAGAGATAGTGAGAGATGGGAATTGGGCAACTAATGAGATCAATATTGTCCAGTCTATTCACAACTACACTGCCATGGGTCATGAGGATTGCTATTATGCTCTTATGACGGAACGGAAGGCCACACTGTCGCAGTTCCACACCACGTATAATGTATTAATCATGCACAATCATGGATTTTCCATGTTTATCATAAGCTATCTTGTGAGATGATACACTTTATTTATCATGCTTACTGTTGCGGACAGATTTTAGTTTAGGAATGTGCTTTGCATGCTGGGGTGGTGACGTGCTTAGATTGGGTCACGTGGTGATTAGATTTTGTATATCACCTGGCGCTGGGGATATGGCAGCTAAGTTGTAGATTGAGTGGGTATCTGGGGAGTGCTCACCTTTTGTTGACCGCACTTTAAATGCTTAGAACCGCTCCTTGACCACGCTACACCCCTTGGTTTTATGCTCAAGAACCGCTCCTTGACCACGCTATTCTGTGCACACTTTGAGCTTAAATTGCACAGCGCATTAACACTTTCCCTGCAAGTTTGCACACCTGGCTTCGTTACTTCAAATGTCTGGATTTTAACTGTCATGAATGGAACACT
>NC_085872.1:43810423-43812923 GCF_034702125.1 Engraulis encrasicolus | reverse complement strand
CACCCCTCTTCACACAAAAGTATATATATTGAAAACACTTAGGGTTTTCTTTTGCCTTAAGACATGTAAAAGTTTTTATCTTTTACCTGACATGTTTCGACGGTGTTACTTCCGTCTTCATCAGAGGGTCACTGTGATGTTGATGAGTGACGTGCTTTAAAAACAGCTGATGTTGATGTGTTGTTTAAAGCACGTCACTCATCAACATCACAGTGACCCTCTGATGAAGACGGAAGTAACACCGTCGAAACATGTCAGGTAAAAGATACAAACTTTTACATGTCTTAAGGCAAAAGACAACCCTAAGTGTTTAAGTAAAACAGTTAGACATAATGAACTTAATACATATATTGAAAAGTAAACAGGCCTGGGCTGGTAATCTGTCATACAGGGCATTTTCCGATGGGCTGACAGCTGGTCATTAGTGATGGTTTTTCTGTATTGTCTTCTGGCGCATTCAGGCCAACTGAGAACCGTGCCGGTGCCCTTTCCCGCATCTAATCATGAACCAGTCTGCGTCTTCACACCGCAGAGCTTAGCGTCCGCGAACCGGAAAGTTGGTGTAAAAAGTGACACTTTTGAAGCCCGTTCATAGCGGCTAGGTTTTTGTTTGCGTCTGTGTAATTGCCATGGCATGTCTGTCGTTTGTTATTTTTCATGTAGCGTCCCCCTGCACTCATACACTACATTACCCAGCATACACCACACTGATAGCCACACCGGCAAGCTAATTGCATGTTTCCCCATTGAACCGGCAGCAGCATCTGCTCGGTGAGTTTGAATATAGCAACACACACTACAAACCACAAACACAGTTTTACCGTTAAATGCAGTTTAATCTTAACACCCTAGCGAACAGTAAGAGGCCAACTGATTCTGCTTCACTCTTCATCCCTTTGCAATATTAGTTCCTCCCTCACCACTGATGTCACTACCCATCATAGGCACACCATTCCACCGCATAGCAGTTGACATTGTAGGACCTCTTGAACGCACACGGTCAGGCCACAGATTCATACTGGTAGTATGTGACTATGCAACGCGATACCCCGAGGCGTTCCCTTTGCGCAAAGTCACTGCAGGCGCCATTGCACGCACACTACTACAGTTGTTTTCACGTGTAGGACTACCACAGGAAGTGCTTACTGACCAAGGCACAGCCTTTCTGTCCAAAACACTCAAACAGATGTACAGTTTGCTAGGCATTAAGAGTATTAGGACCACTCCCTACCACCCCCAGACCGACGGGTTGGTAGAGAGATACAACCGCTCGCTGAAGAGTATGCTGCGGAAGTTCGTTGCTGCGAATGCGAAGGACTGGGACCAGTGGCTGCCCTATCTTCTATTCGCATACCGGGAGGTTCCACAAGCCTCCACTGGATTTTCCCCCTTTGAACTTTTGTACGGACGCCAGGTGAGGGGGCCGCTTGACCTCCTGAGAGAAGCATGGGAGAGTCCTCAACCAGCAGGGGGCAGCAGCGTTGTCAGCTACGTCCTGCACATGCGTGACAGGATGGAGGAGCTTGCAGACCTGGTGAAGGACAACATGCAGCAGGCCCAGCAGACACAGACCAAGTGGTACGACCAGAGAGCCAGACAGCGGACTCTACAGCCGGGCCAAAAGGTTCTCCTACTCCTGCCAACTTCAGAGAACAAGCTCTTGGCCAAGTGGCAGGGGCCCTACCAGGTGTGTCGGCAGATGGGGCCAGTGACTTATGAGATTGAAATGCCGGAGCGACGAAAGCCAAAGCAAACATTCCATGTCAACCTGTTAAAGGAGTGGCACGAACGGGACCAGCCACTCAGCCACCAGCTGCTGGTTCGAGCGGTGGAGGAGGAGGATGACTCCTCTGAGCAGTTCTTCCCGTCCAGAGCTGCGCCAGCGGAGCTGGATTGCAGCCACCTCACCGAACAGCAGCAGCAGGAGTTGCAGGCCATCATCCCAGAGGGCCTGTTTCAGGACCAGCCGGGGCGGACGTCCCGGGTGGAGCACGACATTGCGTTGAAAGACTCCAAGCCAGTGAGACAGCGGATGTATCGCATCCCCGAGCGCCTGCAGCCCGCACTCCAGGAGGAGTTGGACGTGATGCAGCGCCTGGGGGTCATCGAGAGGTCGAGCAGCAGCTGGAGCAGTCCGGTGGTCCTGGTTCCCAAAAAGGATGGGACCATCCGCTTCTGCATCGACTTTCGTCAGGTGAATGCACAATCGCAGTTCGATGCCTACCCCATGCCGAGGCTGGAGGACCTCATCGAGCGGCTGGGGACGGCTCGATACATCACCACTTTGGATTTATGCAAAGGATACTGGCAGGTGCCAATGGCTGAAGGAGCTAGGCCATACACTGCCTTCAGAACCCCTCAGGGTTTGTTCCAGTTTACTGTGATGCCCTTTGGTCTCCAGGGGGCGCCTGCAACTTTCCAGAGGCTGATGGACCAGGTCCTGGAGGGCACTGGTGCCTTTGCAGCAGCCTACCTGGATGATATTGCCATCTACAGCGCC
>NC_085872.1:43787923-43800423 GCF_034702125.1 Engraulis encrasicolus | reverse complement strand
AGTGCAAATGTGTCAGCCGACATTCCAAACTGTTTATTCAAGCGGATTAAAAGAATATTCTCCAGAATTTTGTCATTCAGGGACGACCTAAACGCAGAAGCGGAGAATAAACCTCAAAGATGAAAATGCGCGCTCCACACTGACTTTATTTGAAGCGGCCATGGATGCCCAGTAACAAAGAACATTCTCGGTGCGCTTTAAATGCACTTCTCTGCAACGTCTAACAATGATGCAATGGAAACTCTGACCTTCTGTATGACAGTGGTTTCTCTTATTTAAAATGTGGAGTGGAGACTTTGTAATCCACATCCCCCTCTCCATTCATTTAGTGAATGTCTGATGTCACACAGGACCTGAACCTCAGCCGTCATGGTAACGTGCGCAGGAAAACAATTCGTTTTTTTTTTAGTTTGAGGAACGGTACTAACCGGTATTAACCGGTTACCATTATTTTTAAATAAGTGTTCCCGTTCCAGAAAAAGTTTCTGATTTTGTTTCTGTTCCCTGTAAAATACAAAAAGTTCCTGGTTTTCGTTTTCGTTCCTTGAACCGGTTCAAAGCCCTGCTTTCCAGCCATTCCCCTCCAACAGCAGCACACAGCAAACACAGGCTCTTTAGTAAATACACACAAACACATACACACACGCACACGCACACACACAAATGCTGATACACACACGCGCACGCGGACGCACATGCGGACATAAATACACATGCAGACATAAATACACATGCAGACACACACACACACACACACACACACACACACACACACACACACACACACACACACACACACACACACACACACACACACACACACGCATCACAAGCATCAGCTAAGTGTAATGTGTTTTGGGTTTGAAGCCAGGCAGGGCAACAAGGAAAAGCTCAACAGAAATGTACTGCATCAGATGTTCGAAAGAAGACCGGTACTTATTACCTTTTAGTAAGTTAGCAAGTGTCTTGACACTTACAGAGTCACCTAGAGAGTATGGATTTAACATCTTCTAGAGTGTATTTGGTCCCAGAGAACTCTCTAAGTGTTGAATTACACACACACACACACACACACACACACACACACACACACAGCACAGCACACACACACACACACACACACACTGCAGGCCCCCCTCTTTGCACCTATGCGCACACGCACACACACACGCACACTCACACACATTCTGCAGGGCCCCATTTTTACCCTTTCATGGCCCCCATTCCTTCCCAGAACTTTGTAGCAACACACACACGCTTAAATTTACACACACACACACACACACCCCACCACCACCACACACACTTACACAAAGGGCCCGGGAATTAGCACTGCATTTTTACCGTGTACCAGTATTGGCCAACCGTATTACACTGAGGAGTGTGGAGTGTGTGTAGCAGATCCCAAAAGACCACCAGGGGCCTCCTAAGGGAAGCGTCCATTTTGTCCAGATGAAGTCACTTGGATTGCTGCCAATTTACATTACATTACATAACATTACTTCTGTCAGAACCATTTTAGTCAAGAAACACAAGAGAAGAATCTGAATGCAATTTCTTTATTGAAATTCTGATTTACATTTGGCGGTATGGCTCTGTTCAGAGGAGCCCCCCTATTTCCATGAGCACCATGAAAAAGCAGAGAGTCAGGGGGCAGCAGCAGTTAGGGAATTCTCACCCCAGCTAGACAGGGAGAGATAAATATTTCCCCCCGTGAACAGAACCAGGCAACATGACAAGAATTTGCCATGTCATACACGATAAGGTGGAGCATGGGGAGGAGGTGGGTAGCAAAAAACCAAGCAGCGTACACGTCAGGGAGAAAGGGGTAGAATTTAAAGGGGCGCGCCACGGTGCGTGGCCAATCGCTAGGGAGGAAAGCTGATCGGCAAAGGGGATACACCTGGATCAATTAGAGGTGAGGGGAAAGGCGGCACGCTTCTTGACTACCATGGCCTGGCCAGAACTAACGTTTGAACACTCGATACTTAGCCAATGCTTTTATCCAAGGAGAGTTACAGTCATTTACAGGGTATTGGTTACAGTTCCCTGGACCTGGCCAGGGGTTAGCATGGGATTCCAACCTGCAACCCTCTAATCCTAAAATCACCCCCCGTGCCCCCCGCCCCTAACCATTAGGCCAGTGTTTCCCAACCAGGGGTACGTGTACCACTAGGGGTACGCGAGCACACTGCAGGGGGTACTTGGAAAAATTAAATTTTAACAAATATATGTAGATTACATTGGGATGGAGAAAGCGATATAGAACTTAACTTAGGGGGTACTCATGGCATAACGAAAGGGCTTGGGGGTACACAAGACAAAAAAAGGTTGGGAAACACTGCATTAGGCCACGGCTGCCCCAAAAGGTCCTGCCTATTGTGACTACTACAGTAGGCTACGTGGTGGGTTCACCTCAGCATTTGCAAGGGTCTCGTCCCTTGCACTGTTCCTCTGAGATGTTGTTCAGCTCCAACAGCTCTTTAGAGGACCAGTTCAGTCAATTTCAACATGCAGTTGTAATGCTCACACTACCCTGGACTTGTCAGTACCTGAGGTTTTTTTTTTTCTTTTTCAGCCTTTTCTGAGATCTTGGTCATTGTAATGGGGGCAGCGCTTTGTTTACATTTCAAAAAAACATTTTTTATTATTCCCAAAAACATCTGAAAGGTTGAACAACATCAGCAGACAACTAGCAAACAGCGGTACCTTTTGGGAAAATATTTGGAGTAGGTCTATGTTATTTAAAAAAAAAAATGTAAACAAACGCTGCCCCCATTAGAATAGCTCATATCTCGGATAAGGCTTAGCCGAAAAATGTGGCATCATTGGGTACTGACAAGTCAAGTGTAGCGTGAGCAATACAGCAGCATATTGAAATTGACTGAACTGGTCCTTTAATTTTTCGGCCTAGCCCTAGAGGACAAGCAGGAGGGATGAGGGAGAGACCGAGAGACATATATGTGTGTTGACTAACACATTTTAGTTTGGAGTAAGGAGTCCACACACCTAAAATACTTGTAGGCCTATCTATTGAAGACGACAATGGTCGAAACAAAATCATGCCATGGAATAAAATTAATTTTAAGTGTACGGACTTCTCACTCCAATCTTTCAGTCAGCCCAGAGAGTCCTGCAGACCTGCACCTTTTCCTGGGACGTGCCCAATTTTCACCCTCAACTATAACACATTGTACTTGATGTGTAATGTTAGTGAACTGCCGAACCATTGTCCAAGATGTTGTTGGTAAACTACATTGAGATATTGTACACTAAGCTACTTTCTATAAATAAAGTAATAAAAATAAAAATAAACTAACACATTGTAGTGAATAGATGAAGTGAGGACAGAGATTGCAGCAACTTGCAAGGCAAAACAAACTGTGCTGCTCGCTTGGATGCAAACAAAGAGATTGCATTTCCCTTAACAGCCCCAGATTGCATATTACACTAATAAATGAAGCTGTGAAGCGAGCACGTTCTACAAACAATTTATACACAGCAACCAACACAGTACACTGCCGCTGGCTGTTTTTTTGTAAATGTGTGTGTATACTATAACGCATCCAAGTGCTACAACCCACTTTGTCCCTTCGGATGGCCATATAATCAGTGTTGCCAGATTGGACGGTTTCCCGCCCAATTGTGCTGCTTAGGATGGCTGTCTGCAGGTAAAAACTGGTAAAAAAAAAAAAAAAGCGCATTTGGGCATGTTTTTTCTGCAAATCTATTGCCATAGAAATCAACAGAATTTAGTTCAAATTGGGTGGGATTTAGTGCGTCAAAGTGGGTTCCGAGTAGCCTGATAAACCAGCCTAAATGCGAGACCGGAGTAATTTAGTCTGGCCCCGATGAACGATACCGCGGACGATTGCTGATGAGAACAACCTGTTGTTTTTTCAAACCGTGCCGGCGCTCTGACCAATCGGCAATCTTTGCCGTTGATGTGCTTTCCCAACGGTGTTGCAAGCTTCGTCGTCACTCCCTCAAAACCCCGCCCGCTTTGATTCAAAACAAATCTCTGCGTTGTAATTGGTTTTGCCAGACTCAGGGCACAGTGTTCAAAACGTTCTCAGATCCGAGGCCAGACCCACTCGCAGCTGAAAAATGTCGGCGCCCAGTGGGTGGCGCTGGTTTACCAGGCTAGATTCCGAGCCTTTTTTGGGGAGGCTGGAAATCATCAGCCTCATCTGGCAACATGACATATAAGACTACAACACTAACATGAGAGTTCATAGAGCTGGAAAGTGACGTCACTTCCCCCGATTTCATGGGACCTCAACGGCGTTTTTAGCCGAAAATCGTAGCATGTATTCCAATGGCGACATTAAAATGATATTTCGATCCCCTTCGAGTTGTGCCACGAGCTCCACATATGTTGTTTCTGATATTTTTGTTCAATTTTTCGTACGAACCCCTAAACTTTTTAGAAAGCTGTGTTTCTTCACATTTTTCATGCAGACGGCCTCGGAACAAAACATTGATACTTCTGCATGAATAATCTTTATCTAGCCTCTTAAACAGCATATTTGTAGCCCAGCGCATGTAATGACTGAGATCGGAAGATATTTACTCCCTACCATGTTGTTAGATGGTCAGCTTAGGTCCTGTAAAATGCTGAACTAAGGGGCGGGACTTTAAAGCTCTATTCATCTGGGCACTCGACTGCTACTCCGGCGACCCGGGTTCGATTCCGGCCCGAGGTCATTTGCCGACCCTTACCCGTCTCTCTCTCTTCCCACTTGCTTCCTATGAATATTGTCACTGTCCCCCTGTCACACAATAAAAGCAAAAAAGCCCCCATTTTTTTAAAAACAAAAAAAAATGAGTGTTCAGGCTCTGCAGTGGCCTAACGGTAGGGCACTGGGTTACCACGTTGGCTACCTGGGTTCAATTTGCCAGTCCTTCCCTGTCTCTCTCTCCCCACTCATTTCCTGCTCTCCTCCACTGTCCTGTTGAGAAATAAATGCCAAAAAAACCCCAAAAAATTGTGTTCACAATGAGAAGAGTCACCCCATGTTCATAAGAGCCGCGTGTGAGTGAGTGCAAGTCATGGAGGATCAGAAGTGCTTACAGTCCCCTTATTGTAAAGTCATCACAGTTTTGAATAATTGATGGAGGTCCGCTACAGAGGGGCGTTTGTCTATGGCTATCTTCACGAGTAAGTTGACACTGTGAGTGGCTTATCTCCATTATCAAGTACATTGTTGTTGGGAATATGTGTTTCTTCTTGAAGGGATACTTGTGTCTGAACCCTGTTGTTCCTATTAGCTATAATTACATGACATTTTTAATTCAGAATTAATAATTCAGATTTAAATAGTTCTGTTGAGTTTACTTTTATTTAATTACGAATTGTGAAGTGTTTACATGACATTTTCAAAGCAGAATTAAGCTTTATTCAGAATTTAAGAGAGTTAATTCTGAATTAAATAGAGTAGAGAGTAGAGTAGAGTATCGTTTATTGATCCCATGGGGAAATTAAGGTGTCAAGTAGCATACACACATGATAAATGTCTCATGTAAACGTAGCCATTGTGTAGTATTCAGTGCCCTAAAGTAACTTTTTTCCTCACCAGCCAAATGGCTAGTAGATGTTAATCTCACTAGCCAAATACACACTCACTAATGGGTCAAAGTGGTTAGTAAGTTGGTGTTCTCTACCAGCCAAACTGAAATTTCACCAGCAGTTGGCCGGTTGGCTGACGTTAATTTAGAGCCCTGGTAGTATTACTCACCTATCATAGTGTGCGTTGGCCAGGCCCATCAACATTGACTGACATCAAAAATCAACATTCATATATGTGGCCTTCACACTTTCTTGTAGCCTAGAATAATTTGCCCCAAGGGTTCTCAAACTCAGGGAAGTTGACAGGGGGAGGCAAAGGGGTCACTTGTCCCGGGCCCAGGGAGACAGGGGGCACAGAATCGGATCCACATTACATTGTGTGCATTGGGTTTGGGACCTTTTCATATGTCTTTGTCCCGGGCCCAGCCAAAGCTGTCAGCGGCCTGCCCAAATTTGACCAGAACAAGGCCCCCCATCTCCCAGTAGATTCCAGCCAAGGCCCCCCTGACATGGGTCATGCTACACTATATTTTTCCAGTGCACCACCTTTCATAAATCGATAAGTGCACCCCTAAATCCATGCAACTACAACAGGAAACATAATAAATATTAGTGTTGCACCGATACCAATACCAGTATCGGCCGAGGCCCAGATATTGCACTAAAATGGTGGTATCGACCCCAACAAATGGGGCACCGATACCATATCGATACTTGTACTGAACGCAGCCTTGAACTTAGTTATTTTATATCAGAGGTATCTAAAAAGTAGGAAAGTACTGGACTTTGTACAGTTAGTCTTTTTCCTGTTTCACAAAGGTAGGCAGCAGCCTGACAAAGCCATGATTTTACATCCAAGTAATATGCAGCTGTTCATATAGTCTACATATACATGTATACATTTCAAACAGAGTGGTATCGGTATCGATATCGGCCTATACAGCACGGCCAAGTATCGGGTATCGGTATCGGGGCCAAAAAATGGTATCGGTGCAACACTAATAAATATACCAGTGTTGACTATGGCATAAATGAGATTTTGTTTTTGCAATACTTTTCCTTTCAACCTGCCACGGCGCCCCCTTGCCACCCCTTGTGGGCCCCTGGTGGTCCCTGGACCCCACTTTGAAAACCACTGATTTAGCTTACCTAATTTATGAAAGTGGTGTGGTGATGGGATATCAGATGTGATCTGCCTCTTCATGGGAGTAAAGTGAGATGACCAATTTGTTCAATGCCTATCGATGTATAGCCTACCATAGTCAAAATGAAAATATAAATAAAAGAAACCTACATCATTTAAAATAAAAAATAAAACATAAATTTAGTACTATTTTCTGAATAATGTTATAATGTTTTCTTTGTGCGTGCTATCTTTATACGCACACATTTTAGTTACCTTATTTAAAATGTACTAATTTCTTATTCTCTCGGAGGGAGGGTGCGAGGCTGACTTCAACAGCTGCTTCATGACCCAAAAAACTGTCAGTCTTTCCCTGGAATAAATTGTGGAATGTTCCATTTTGTAGCACGGGGACTTCGATGTACCATAACCCTCTAAAACTCCTTATAACTGTGTAATAATGGCAAAACTACTATATTTTGTCTTTTAAAAAAACTTTAATAATCGTTTTCATAAAGATGGTTTGAAATAAAGTAAATAATAAATGAAGTAGAATAAAAGAACAGAGATCGCCACCCCTGCGGTACAAAGGCTTGTTTTGAGCAGACCATAGTAGAATCAATTCACAGAATGGGGAGCTTGAAACCGTCAAGTCATGCTTGTGAGCTGAGTTGGGAGAAATAAGTGTTGGACAGTTTGGATTTCAGTATTCTGCGATGTGGTGTTGTGTTGGTGTGTATGTGTGCGTATGTGTGTGTGTGTGTGTTTGTGGTGCGTGCGTATGTGTGCGTGCGTGTGTGTGTGTGTGTGTGTGTGTGGGGGGGGTGCGTGCGTGCTCGCGCGCGCGCGTGTGTATGCTAGAGAGAGAGAGAGAGAGAGAGAGAGAGAGAGAGAGAGAGAGAGAGAGAGAGAGAGATTGTAAACTGATTGAAAATAATAGTACGGTCTGTTGTAACGCATTCCAAGTGATTTAAGATGAGTTACAAAGTTTCTAATTAGGTTAAGGTACAGCAACCGCTTGCCTTTGGAATGTTTGCAGTGGGTCGCATGATGCATTGTTGATGGCGTGCAAGGTGCGCCCTCAAAAATTATTAAATTATGTTTGAGGAAAACCTACATGGAAAACAGACTCTTGCTATATTCACGTCATCTTAGAAGGCATAGACTTGTTCAGGTTTTTGAACTTTCAGGCTTTCCTCTGACTGTGTGATGTCATATAGGCGTAGACTACATCGCACATTACATTCTGTTGTATGGAGTTGTGAAGTGTCTGCATTTGACAGGGTTCCTCACACACCAAACCAAATGTGGACTACTGGATGCATTTCTTCAACGGAGAAATGTCCTCGGTTATAATAACCTGACACGCTGGGGCAGGTCAGGTGTACTTTTGCCGCAGATGTGAACGATGCTACGTGTAGGGGCCTAAATAGGGAGGATAAATAGATGAGGATGCGCGATAGTGCCACAATTCATTGTGCGTGTGTATCACGAAGTAAATTTGAAATCTAAAATTGCACCGTAACCTTCACTTCAATCTGGTTGATCTAAGGGAATTCAACAATGTAGAGTAGAGTAGCGTAAAGTAGAGCAGAGATAGACACCTGACATAGACACCAGTCCATGTTGTCGTATGGAAATAGCCCGACAACAAATTTGTTTCATTAAAATATTTTTAGGCCTAAATACCACCTTGCCATCCTTCTCATGCTGAAGTGAGGTCCCCGAGCCGAAGCCAAGTTGCCCAGCGACGAGTCCAGTCCGCCTCCAATCCTACAGCGCAGTGCCCCCTGTGTGCACGCGCGCGCAATGACACGCAACCCTACATGGTGAGCCTAAAACGAAAGTTAGTCATTCAGCGTTTTTTTTCTTCTAATTTATTTATTTACTGCATGTGAAACCCAGCCCTCTAATTGTTGGCTTATACAAAGTGTTTGAATTTAAAGGTCACAACGGGAAGAAATTAAAATACCCCCCACCCCTCCGATTTCAAAGCCTTGAAGTAGGGTGTTGGTTACAGTCCCTGTAGCAATGTTGGGTTCAATGCCTTGGTCAAGGGCACATTAGCCATGGACAATAATATGTAATTCAAACATGTAACCTTCTGATGCAAAACCACTTTCCTACCCCAGCCATTCTGGGTGGGCCGCAGAGGTATTCCAAGGCACTACTCCAGGCCGACATGCAATGTGTTGCTTCACCAGTCTGTGGTGTCAAACTGTCCAGTGTCATCTGCATATGACGCACAGTAGAGGTACTCTCTCTAGTGACTAAGACTAACCCTTACCCAACCCAACCACACTCCTCTCCTCTCCTCCTCACCCTACTCCTGGAGAGGAACTCCTCTCCTCTCCACTCCTCTCCTCACCATTCCACCCCTCTCCTCACCTCTCCTCTTCTCACTTCTCCTCTCCTCTTCTCTCCTCTCCTCTCCTCTCTTCTCCTCTCCTCCCCTCACCTCTCCTCTCCTCACCTCTCCTCTGCTTTCTTCTCTTCTCCCAGCATTGCTCCTCAATCCACTCCACATCTCCTCTCCTCTCCTCTCCTTTCCTCTCCTCTCCTCTCCACTCCTCCTCTTCTGGTTGCTGTGTGATGATGAAAGTGAACCCTGTTCTGCTTTGTGTGGTCATGTAAGCCCCCTGGGCACATCCTGTGTCCAATCCCATCCTCAATGCACCACATGCCCGAGTATGGTGTTGTGGCACAGTGACGTTCCAATGAGATTGACTTTACAGTAAAGACATTTCAAGTCAAGTCAAGTCAAGTCAAGTAGGTTTATTGTCAATTTCTTTACATGCACTGGTCATACAAAGAATTTGAAATTACATTTCTTGCTTTCCCATACAGACATAGACTAATCTAGGTAAGGACATAGACAGTATAGACATAGACAGTACTTATACATGGACTTAAGACAGTATGGACATAGACAGTGCTCATATAGACATTTAAAGTGCAAGACTGGACAACAGAAGACTTGTAGAGGACATACATTAAGAGGTATTTGTTGTGCTTTTGTGCTTTTCCTAAAAAAGTCCTTTATAGCGTTCTGACATGGTAATAGTAGCATTTTGAAGAAAAATAAATATTAAAAGGTCTGTCAAGTACACCAGCAGCAGTGTGTGTGTGTGTGTGTGTGTGTGTGTGTGTGTGTGTGTGTGTGTGTGTATGTGTGTGTATGTGTTTAGTGCAGGTAGAAGGTGCGTTGTGCGTCTTGTGTGTGTGTTCGTGTGTCTGTGTGTGTGTGTGTGTGTGTGTGTGTGTGTGTGTGTCAGTGTGTGTATGTTTGGGTTTAGTGCAGAAAGTGCAGTGTGCTTGTGTGTGTGTGTGTGTGTGTGTGTGTGTGTGTGTGTGTGTGTGTGTGTGTGTGTGTGTGTGTGTGTGTGTGTGTGTGTGTGTGTGTGTGTGTGTGTGCATGTTGTGAGTTAGTGCAGGTTGAAAGTTCAGTCACAAGTATAGTTCTGCAGGTGGTATGTTCAGTCGCAGATATGGTGGTGGGGGATGGGGGGGGGGTTGTCAGTGGCCTTGCTGGCTAGAGGCTGACATTGGAGGGAGAGTGGGTTGAGTGTTCAGCATCTTGATCGCTTGGTGCATTGTGCTGCTCGCCAGCCTGGTGGTACGGGAACGGAGGCGCCTGTACCTCTTTCCAGAGGGCAGGAGGCTGAACAGTTTGTGTGCAGGGTGGCTTGTGTCTTTGATGATCATCAGTGCTTTCCGGGTGAGGCGTGTGGTGTAAATGTCCTGCAGGGAGGGGAGTGGTACTCCAATGATCTTCTTCGCTGTGTTCACAACACGCTGGAGTGTCTTCCTGTTTTTCTCCGTGCAGCTTCCTCCCCACACTGTGATGCAGTTGGACACGACGCTCTCTATGGTTCCTCTGTAGAATGTTGTCATGATGGAGGGTGTAGCACTTGCCTTCTTTAGTTTGCGCAGGAAGTAGAGACGCTGATGGGCCTTCTTCGCCAGTGATGTAGTGTTGGTGGTCCAAGAGAGGTCGTCGCTGATGTGCACTCCAAGGAACTTGGTGCTGCTCACTCTCTCCACAGCATCGCCGTCGATGGTCAGTGGTGGCAGTTGTTTTTGGACCCTTTGGAAGTTGACAACAATCTCCTTGGTCTTGTTGACATTCAGCAGGAGGTTGTTGTCTTTGCACCATCTGGCCAGCAGGTCTACTTCTTCTCTGTAGTGAGTCTCATCGCCCTTGGTGATCTGGGGTTCCACAGCAACCAGCCTTAGGGATGAGGAGGCATCCGCTTCAAGGCGATGGACGGATGGACAGTGCAGGAATACAACACACATGCCCACGCACATACACATGCATGCACGCACACACACGCACAAGCACATGCACATGCACACATACAGAACTCAGAAATACAGACTCAGAAATAAAGGTACAGAATTCGTACATCATTCAGTCTTCAGTCCTCTGTCTCCGTCTCTCTCTCTGTCACTCTCTTCTTCCCCCTCTTTCACACAGTCTCTCTCTCCCTCTCTTTTTTTCACTCTGATTATCTTGCTCCTTTTTCGCTGTCTCTCTCTCTCCTTTTTCACTCTGTCTCTGTCTCTGTCTCTCTCTCTCTCTCTCTCTCTCTCTCTCTCACACACACACACACACACACACACACACACACACACACACACACACACACACACACACACACACACACACATTGCATTACAACAGACCGTATTATTTTCAATCAGTTACAATCTCTCTCTCTCTCTCTCTCTCTCTCTCTCTCTCTCTCTCTCTCTCTCTCTCTCTCTCTCTCTCTCTCTCTCTCTTCATCTCGTGTGTTCAGAGTGAGTCATCAGCAGACAGTGTGTTCAGCCGCTTGTCACTCTCTCCTTGTAAGCTCACCACATTTCACTACAATTGTTCATACAACTTAAAGGAGAAAACCTAGATTTCACATCATAACCTCATGTTCTATCACCCCTATATTTGGAGCATGCATGTGTGTTCGTGCGTGCATGTACACTCTCAGAAATAAAGGTACAGAACTCGTCGCTGTGACAGTACCCTCAAGGGGAGTACCATTGCGTTGCTTGGGTGGTACCTCAAAAAAGAGGTGACAGATGCATATTGGTCAACATTGCAAGAAACTGAATGCACCTCTTTTTTGGGGTACCAATCAAGCGACGCAATGGTATACTCCCCTTGAGGGTACTGCCACAGCAACGAATTCTGTACCTTTATGAGTGTGTATTTCTGAGTTCTGATTGTGTGCATGTGCATGTGCGTGTGCGTGCATGGATGTGTATGTGCGTGGGCATGTGCAGTGGTGTAGCCTATGTAGAACGCGGGTATAAGGAGTATACCCATTTCTAAATTTCAGGGATTTCAGTATGCCCACTTAAAATTGATTGATCCATTGTTTTGAAAAGCACAAATATATACAGTATACCCACTTCAAAAAATACTCAAATATACAGTATACACACTATAAAAAAGTAGACTACACTACTGGGCATGTGTGTTGTATTCCTGCACTGTCCATCCGTCCATCACCTTGATGTGGATGCCTCCTCATCCCTAAGGCTGGTTGCCGTGGAACCCCAGATCACTAATTACTTACACAAAGACAACGTCTTGTGCAAACACAAACACGCAGACACACACACACGCTAACACACACACACACACACACACACACACACACACACACACACACACACACACACACACACACACGGTAACACACACACGGTAACACACACACACTAACAACCACACACACACACACGCACAACACACACACACAAACACACACATCTTTTTCATTTACGCACCTGCCAGGAGAG
>NC_085872.1:43752923-43785423 GCF_034702125.1 Engraulis encrasicolus | reverse complement strand
CGTGGGCCCCTATTTTCAGAAATGTAAAAATGAATGAATATTATTTTTTTATTGCATTTCTGAAAATAGGGGCCCACGAGGGTGCGGGGCCCACTTAACTGGGAAATGCCTGCTATGCCAGATGGCCAGTCCAACCCTGGTGACACACTTTTGTTGTCTGGGAGGGATAGCAGATTCCTCGACACAATGTTGAATGTGTGCCCACTGCAGACTTCCAGCTGTGGTCTGTGTGGGCTCTCTCTTTTATTTATTTATTTATTTAAGGAACGTGGAAAGTGATGAAGAATTAGTTGCAGTCTCTCGCCCCCTAGTGGTGATGAGCAGACATGATCATAGAATTAGGGATGTGGGACATTGGGAACAATGGGACTGCAAAGCATAGCGCAACACTCAAAATATTAGTAATATTATTCAAACTATTCAAAATATCCATAGTTTTTCTGTTCGCTAAAGCACATTTTTTGTAACTTTGGCTGCTTTTGCGGAACTCTTCACACAAACACACAGACCTATAAACATCTTTGGATAACGTCACCTGGATGATTGGGAATCTTCTCAGACACCTGAGTAGTCATGAGGCTACTGCATAGATGGGGTTGCTGTGGTGCAAAATACTTTTCCACCCCCACCCCAGCACACCACACACACACACACACACACACACACACACACACACACACACACACACACACACACACACACACACACACACACACACACACACACACACACACACACACACACACCTTTTTCATTCATGTACCTGCCAGGAGGGAAAATCTTGCATGTTTCTCAATTATTTTTAATTGAAACAAAAATATTCAACTCCAGTGTACATGTACAGGTATTCACTTCACATGAGGTAATTATCTTGTCAGGTTCATCAAAAACAAAATCAAATCAGTAGATTCAGCCCTCTTTCAGGGTTTTGTGTGAACAACATTGGTCCATAGAAACAATGAAATACTTTGAAAGATCTACTGGCCTCGGTTACAAGGGGTATTTAATTCTGAATCAACACAATATAATTCTGAATAAAACTTAATTCCGCCTCGTAAACATCATGTTAACACTTCACAATTCGGAATGAAATGACAGTGCAATGTAAACTCCACGGAACTATTCAATTCTGAATTATTAATTCGGAATGAAAAACATCCTGTAAACGAGGCCACTGTCTGCTTATGTACTGCTTTCTTGAAGACACGCTGAATCCTTTGCCTTTTGTTATGTGTCTGAGATTAACGCAATGGGAAATACATAACTTGTGTATTCATTTATGAAGTAGCTTTGCAGTAATTGTACTGTAAAATAAAAAACAGACATGAACAAGAGAGTGAGTGGATAGCAAGCACAGAGACCTTATGGCAGACAGGAATACAAAAATACAATAAAAGGCTATTCATATTCATCGCTCTACGGCAAAAGTTGGAAAAAAAAACCCTGTCACAATGTGTTGATTGATGGCACCAATGATTGACTGTCAATGACAACTGTCCTTACGCCAGGTCTTGATACACACGGGTGATGAGGATACACAGGGCAACTTTTTGAACAACGTGTGTTGGCAACAAAACCATAAAATAATGTTTAAAACATTTTATATCAGGAGAACTTGTATTAGCAGCAGACATTTTTTCGAACATGCCATCAGAATAATAAGAGCCAATCATGATGTTGCCCGGCAACATTCCACAAAAAGCTGCCCTGAGTGTCATTAGCGTTAGGACATGCCACCATGGCAACCACTCCCTACGTCAGGCAGAGGGTACCGCTGTCCTGTCAATATGGACTCCCTGTCGAGATGAGCTCCTTCCGGCTACTGAGCATGCGTGCGCATGCGCACCCCCCATGCAGCAATTTTCGCGGGTGATTGCCCATCGAATTGAGCTACCGCAGTTTACAAACTAACGAGGTAGCTCATCTCGATGAAGCGGTCCATCTTGACAGAACACCAACACGGCATCTCTTTATTCTGCATGGGACTTTAAGCAATGCAAAGGAGGGCATTCACATTGCGGCACAGAGGCCAACATTTCTTTTTTTCCCCCCGTAAAGGTGATTGACCAAATTCTCAACTGTTAATTGTATTGCAGATTTTGGACAAACTTGCCAAGGCATTCCCAGTCATGCCTACATGCCAAAAGTAGCCTACATTTAATTTGAGCCTATCTAAACAAAGAGAGAAAAACTGTATTGTCAAACCTGGATTAGGATTTCAGCTTGGGCCGGCCAACTCAAAAACAGGCATAACCTGTATGTGCCTGCCTGAAGCTAATGTTACAGCAACCTTTTTTGTTGGTCCATCATCAGACCTCTCGTTCAGTGTATGAAACAGCAACAATGTGAATACTGAGGCAATTAAGTGGCATTAGGACGTGCAAACAAACAGCAATGGAAGTTGACATTATTACAAAATTGTAATAAAAATAAACAACAATAATAACAACAATAATAATAATTGAAGGCACAGCATTCCAGACATTCCAGTAGTAGTCTCCATGGATACGTAAGGGTCAAAGGGCAGGAGACCCCAACTCCTAGAGTTCAATCAGCAGGTTAGCTTGTTCCACAGCGTCAACATCCAAACACCCAACTACCTTCTCGATGTTCACAACATCCTTTTCAAGATACTGTAAAACAGCGAACTGTTAGTTGGACGAGTTGTAAACATTGAAACATTTGTCAGATATTTGCACCACATAATTGATGAGAACTTTGAGCTGCAGTCTGCTCCAGCTTTCTCTCTTATATTGAAGTTTGTCCCACTGTGATGCACCTTCGAGCTGAGGGATGATGCGTACAGTAGAGGTCCAATTCAAACATCATATGCCCCTCAGATGGTTACCACGCCCAGGGAAATTGGGGGGCCCAAAATTGGGATCCTAGAATTGGGACCCCATTACATTGTATGTATTGAGTGTCAGCGGCCGTTTCAGATGATTTTGTCTTCGGCCACCTTCAAGCTGAGGGATGATGTGTTCAGTAGGGTTCCAACTCAAACGTCATATGTCCCTCAGCGAGTTATCAGGGCAGTTGTCCCAGGGCCCAGGGAAAGGAGGGCCCCAGGATTGGGACCCCATTACATTGTATGGTTTTGGGTAGGGTGGGGCTTTTCAGATAATTTGTCCCCAGGCCCAACCAAATCTGTCGCCGGCCCTGATCACGTTCAGCAAGTTATCAGGGCAGTTGTCCCAGGGCCCAGGGAAAGGAGGGCCCCAGGATTGGGACCCCATTACATTGTATGGTTTTGGGTAGGGTGGGGCTTTTCAGATAATTTGTCCCCAGGCCCAACCAAATCTGTCGACGGCCCTGATCACGTTCAGCAAGTTATCAGGGCAGTTGTCCCAGGGCCCAGGGAGAGGAGGGCCCCAGGATTGGGACCCCATTACATGGTATGTATTGAGTGTCAGAGGCCGTTACAGATGATTTTGTCCTGGGCCCAGCCAAAGCTGTCCCAGGCCCAGGGAAATAGCGGGGGGCCCATAATTTGGTCCTCATTACATGGGGTGGGGGGCCCTTTCAGATTATTTCATCCAGGGCCCAATCAAGGCTGTCAGCGTCCCTGATCACGTTCACCATCGACATCATGTTTCCTCCTCCTGTTCCGGAATGTTGCCAGGACAAGGCTCCATGGTAACAGAAACACCCATCCCACTGCGGCCGATGGACATGTCCGTTATGTAGGTCCACTCGTTGTTCTCCGGACAGTAGCACTCCACGCTGGATAGGAACCCCGCCTGGTTGAACCCACCTGAGGGGCAGTAACATGAAGGAGTAGGTTAAAGCAGTGGTTCTTAACCTGGGGTGCGGGCGCCCCCTGTGGGTGCGCCAGAGATTTCAGGGGGTGCACAGAATTTTGTTTGTGTTGAAGTTGTGACCAAAATTCTGTTAGCGAACATTATAAGTAGGCCAAATCAAAACCAAATTAAAACATGTTTTGGTCCCCATGTAAAGTCATTAAGGTACTGATTAATGTATCAAGCAAGAATGATTGTAATTAATCACTTAAATAATTTTTAGTCCGTATTCATGTGTAGAAGTTTGGGTTGGGGCTGCGCGGCTTGTCTCGGTCACAGGTAGGGGGTGTGTGAATTAAAAAAGGTTAAGAGCCACTGGGTTCAAGCGTTAGGTAGGTTAAAGCCCACACATCCAAAAACGTCTGACCTTGAAGCTGGACCAACCCAAATGACAAGATAAAAAAATAAAAAAGTCAGCTTCAACCAGGATTGTTCTGCTACCACTTTTTTTTTTTTTTTTTAAAGTTACGTTTCAGGCTGAAACCAAAACATAATGTAAAAAAATAAAAATGCGAGCAACAAAATTCTGGTTAGCAACATGAATGTCATATCAGTGGTGTAGGACAGTGGTTCTTAAACTTTTTTCTTGAAGCACCCCCTGACCTGTGACCAAGACAAGCTGCGCACCCCCAACCCAAACTTATACACATGTATATTATGCACAAAATGATTTAAGTGAATAATTACAATGATTCTTGATTTTGACATTAATCAATACTTAAATGTCTTTACATTAGGTCCAAAACATGTTTTAATTAGGTCTTAATTTGGTCTAATAACGTTTGGAAGCAGAATTTTGGTCACAACCTCAACACAAATAAATTTCGCGCACCCCCTGAAATCTCTGGCGCAACCCCGGGGGTGCCCGCACCCCAGGTTAAGAACCACTGGTGTAGGATACGTAGCTCTATAGTCTGGTGAATCTGGCATCTTTATTACAATATATATGGCCGTCAAAAACTGGAGCGTCTCCTGACTTGTAAATTAAACAAATCCATATCCAAACCTACCCCATTCACTACAGAAGTAGGATATCTACCAGGCTTGTACGAAATTCCGAATGGAAAGAATTTCAATTCAAAATAATGCCCTAATACGAACACTAGGTGGTGCCATTACCTTGAATTTCTTTGAATTTAAACTACACCATCCATTGAAAGTACATAGAACACCACCACCTAGTGTTCGTATTATGGCATTACTTTGAATTGAAATTCTTTCCATTCGGAATTTCGTACAAGCCTGATATCTATTATCTACAGCAGTGTTTCCCAACCATTTTTGTCCTGCGTACGCCCTAAGCCATTTTGTCACATGATGAGTACCCCTCTCAATCATGCTCTACATCTGTTCCTCTATCCCAAAGTAACAACACTCCATATATTTGTTATTATTAGATTTTTCCACGCACCCCCTGAGGTGTGTTCATGTACCCCAAGTGGTACATGTACCCCTGGTTGGGAACCACTGATCTACAGGACTAATATATACTGTACATGTAAATTAACTATTTATTCATAATGCCCTACAAAGGCAAAGTGTGGTCGTCAAAAACTGGAGCATCTCCTGACTTGTACCAAACCTACCCCATTCACTACAGAAGTAGGATATTACTATCTACAGGACTAATATATACTGTACATGTAAATTAACTATTTATTCACAATGGAATATCAGTGTACTCTGCCCTATAAAGGCAAAGTGCAGTGACTGCACCAACATTCAAACTGAGAAAAAGGCCTTAAAAGTATTGGGACTAAGTTGGATATTGTAGTTACTGCAAATTTGACATGCATGACAAAGCAATGTCTCTCAAACCGGGCACATTTAGATCATAAGGCTTCGCCACAAGATCAAGGAGGTGTGTGTGTGTGTGTGTGTGTGTGTGTGTGTGTGTGTGTGTGTGTGTGTGTGTGTGTGTGTGTGTGTGTGTGTGTGCAAGCAAGGTGTGCATGTGCATGTGCGTGCGAGCGTGTGTGTGTGCACGAGTGTGCGTGTGTGTTTGTGTAATTGTGCACTCTCACATGAACGCTGGAACAATTGGTGCCTTCATGGCAGCCTCCAGAGCTGGCGTGGGAATGTGGGAATGTGTATGTGTGTGTGTGTGTGTGTGTGTGTGTACGCGTACGTGTACGTGTCTCACGCACCTAGGGCGAATATCTTGACCTGGTACACGGTGACTCTGTGTGTGTGTGTGTGTGTGTGTGTGTGTGTGTGTGTGTGTGTGTGTGTGTGTGTGTGTGTGTGTGTGTGTGCGTATGTGTATGTGTGCGTGTGTGTGTGTGTGTGTGTGTTCATGTATCACCCACCTATGACAAATATCTTGCCCTGGTACACGGTGACTCCGTGTGTGTGTGTGTGTGTGTGTGTGTGTGTGTGTGTGTGTGTGTGTGTGTGTGTGTGTGTGTGTGTGTGTGTGTGTGTGTGTGTGTGTGTGTTTCACCCACCTGTTGCGAAGATCTTGCCCTGGTAGACAGTGACTGCATGTGTGTGTGTGTGTGTGTGTGTGTGTGTGTGTGTGTGTGTGTGTGTGTGTGTGTGTGTGTGAGTGTGTGTGAGTATGTGTGTGCGCACGCGTGTGTACGCGTACGTGTACGTGTCTCACGCACCTAGGGCGAATATCTTGACCTGGTACACGGTGACTCTGTGTGTGTGTGTGTGCGTGTGTGTGTGTGTGCCTCACCCACCTAGTGCGAATATCTTGCCCTGGTAGACGGTGACTCCGTGTGCGCTGCGGCAGTGCTTCATGGGTGCCATGGGTTCCCAGGCGTCCCTCGCCACGCTGTAGCGCTCCACACTGCACAGCTGACCGCGCCCGTCGTAGCCCCCGATCGCATACAGGTGCGAGTCCAAACACACCACACCTGTGAAGATGGACGCAAAAGTGTTACTTGAGTATTATTTGATCTTAAAGTGATACTGTTCCATTTTTGGAAACAAGCTTATTTTACACCTCCCCTAGAGTTATATAATAGGGTTTTACCGTTGTCCTATACTTTCAACCGTTCTCTGGGTACGGCAGTGCAAGTTTTACCTCCAAGCTAGCAGTTAACATTGAGTCCTATAAGACCAGTTAAGCTAGATTTATGCTTCGGACGTCCGTCCATCTTGTGTCTGTGCGAGTCCACGCCCCCCGCGCAGAGGCTCTGCGCCCGTCGTCGAGCGCCTCGAAAAAATCCGAACTATCCGTTTGACGGACGCGGAGGACGCAGACAAAAAGGCGCTATGATTGGTCGTCTCGCTACTTCTTTGTTCTTGTGGCAGCAGCGCAATGCCGTTAGTATGCGAGAGCAGAGCTGTATTCTGTTAAAAAAACTATATTAATGCCTTGTGTGTAAATATGTGTAAATACATGAAGCTACAAGCTAAGTAACAAACAATGCATCAGTTGAACTCTCTTGGCACAATGCCTGCGGTTTTACTACCGTAGCTTCCTCCACGAATGTAAACACACATGGCAGAATCAACAGTTTACATGCTTGCATTTTCTGCTCTTGAAAACAGACTGGGTATGTCAAATAATGATACCAGTACATTGCGTTAGCAGTTTGTGTGAAAATACTTAACTAACCGGGCTAGAAAGCAACATTGCTTAATAATGGCTGCAGTGCATGCAATGAAGTGAAGGTAATCGCGCAATTTCAAATGTGGCTTGTGACGAGAACTCGGACCTCGCAGAGCTCGCAGATGCATGAATACAAATTTGGTTCGTGGCCACTCCCACGCGACTTTTCACGCTCGCAGTTGCTGAAGTCTAATCTGACCTTTAGCCTCCAGCTGGTCTCATAGGACTCAATGTTAACTGCTAGCATGGAGGTACAATTTGCACTGCCATACTCAGAGAACGGTTGAATGTACAGGAGAAAGGTAAAACTCAATTATTTAACCCAAGGGGAGGTTTAATATGAGGTTATTTCCAAAAATGGGACAGTATCACTTCAAGCCCTCCACCCTAACCATTAGGCCACTGCTGCGTGCACCCGTTGTAGCCCCCGATCGCATACAGGTGCGTGTCCACACACACCAAACCTGTGACGATGGACACAGAAGTGTTCTTTGATTTCAAGTCCAAACACACCGCATCTGTGAAGATGGGCCTCCCAAAAACAACAGCTAATTCAGTTTTTGGCTGCTTGACACAAATACTGTCTCAGTGTTCTTTCCCAAATGGGACACTCACAGAGCTGAGATATACTGTATGTACTAAAACCATGATCAACATTAATCTATAATCTAACATTACTAACTCTACAGTGTCATACAGGGTTTATTGCACTTTGATGAATGACTCCGCTATGTTGTGCTATTCAACATTTGGTAGCGTAGATGTGTTACGGACCTTTATCATTTTTGTTCAGTTTATATCTGTCCAACTCCCTTACCATTAAGGGCAGTACACACACGTCGCTACTAGTTACTCGCTCAGCGAATGAAGTCAGTATGTTCCAGCGAGACGAGCAGGCGAGTACTGTACAAGCGATGCAATGTGGGCGGATCCCGAGTTGAAAATATTTTAACTTCGAGCGAGGCGAGTAAGCGAGTAACCAAATTGGAATGCAGAGTTCGGTACTTCTCGCCTGTTCATTGGCAGTTAAAGCCGCAGGAACTTTCAGTGAACGTTCCATAAAAGAGTGGCGAGTAGGCGATCAAGCGAGAAGCTAGCAATGTGTGTGTTCGCCGCTTTATACCGTGGCTGCCCATTAGTACATTACTGATGTGTGCACATTCTCTGCCTTTTAGCATAATACAGGACTTGTCCAGCGGTTGGTCTCACGGTACATACACATACAGACGGCACGTTTCCTTAACGTCTCTGTGAGCAGAGCGAGTCCGAGAGGTTCGCGGGCTGCCTTTCACACTGCACAGTAGACGTCCACGTTCTATCCGTGGGCAGGAGTCATTCATTTTCAATGGGAGCCGCGCATTGAACGCGGACGTCCGCGCAGGAAAATAGACTCGAGTTCTATTTTCAAGGAGGATGTCCGGTCGGGATGGAAATGCGCCGCGCCTACACTGCGTTCCTGTGTGCAAGGCATGATTTGTCTTCATGCATTCTAACAGTTTCGGACTGTTAACGGACACGTGAAGTAGTCGTACTGTGGACGTCCGCGCCGTTGGTGTGTATGCACCGTCAGGGTCATACCCAGAGAACAGTAGTATAGTAGAGAAACTTTATTGATCCCCAGGGGAAATGGAAGTGTCAAGTAGCAGATGTGTTTCGGCCCTTAAGCCATCATCATCAGTGTATCGTACAGTGCTTACCCAGCCCGCTGCGTACGGAGTGCATGGGGGACAGCTGTTGCCAGGTGTTGGTGTCGGGGTGGTAGCGCTCCGCCGTGTTCCACCGGTTCTCGCCGTCGAAGCCCCCCACCACGTACAGGGAAGCCCCGCACGAGGCTACCCCGGCCCCCAGCCGAGACACCGACATGGGGGCCACGAACGTCCAGCGGTTGGTCTCGGGGTCGTACCTGTTGCAACGACATGATAACAGAGGTGTCAAAAGTAAACTTAAAAGTACGAAAATACAAAGTACAGTAGAACACAGTTTCCTTCCAACACATGTAACTTATTTGAGTAACCAGTATACGGTGTACTTGACTTACAATCAGCTGCACTAGCTGGATCAAGATTGTGGTGGGTCCCTGTTAGGTTTTTAGTGTTTTTCAGTAACATCACAGTCTATTTACCTCATTAGGTACAACAGAGTAAATGGTGTAACAGCTATGTTATATCAGGCGCTAGTGTTGTACTTACACCACTACTTAACTTTTACGTTTGACACATCTGCACGATACAGTGATTAATAAATGTTACTCTACTCTACAATGAACTACAATGAACAATGAGTAATACACTGTTTCACTGTTCGGAAGGTGATCACTCTTGACAACTTTTCAAGAAGTGTTGGCAGGCACCACACACACACACACACACACACACACACACACACACACACACACACACACACACACACACACACACACGGTATCACCTTCCCCTCCACTTCCATTCACAATGCCCTCCTGAGAGAGTGTTCACTTCAAAAAGGCGTGACATCAGATAGAGTAGATAGATAGATGAGTCAATTCAACACTTAGAAGCCGTTTACACGCAGAGAATATGGATATGTTTGAAAACACATTGGTTTTGTTCTCTCGTTTACATGTTAACTGAGTTTTAGAACGCACATTTCAAAACAGTTTAAAACAAATATCCAATTTAGGGAGCCAAAAGGCACCTGTCACAATGGATTTTAAAAATGTTATCCACATATCATGTTTACACACAAACGGATAAAAAAATATCCACATTTTTAAATGCGCATACATGTAAAAAGCACCTTAGAGAGTACTTTGTGGACTAAATACACTCTAAAAGATGTTAAATTGGCTCTATAAGTGATCAATAAAAACTGCCTTTTTTACTGTGTACCATAGGTCTAAGTTATGTATTAGGTTCATTATGTCTAACTGTTTAACTTAAACACTTAAGGTTTTCTTTTGCCTTAAGACATGTAAAAGTTTTTATCACATCACTCATCAACATCACAGTGACCCTCTGATGAAGACGGAAGTAACACCTTCGAAACATGTCGGGCAAAAGATAAAAACTTTTACATGCCTTAAGGCAAAAGAAAACCTAAAGTGTTTAAGTAGGTTTAAGTGTTCTTGGCAAGACACTGAAAACCATACTGCTGTACGAAGGTAAAGTGCAGTACCTTCATATCCTTTACCTTGTGACACAGCCTTATGGTCCAAATGTGTTCTGTAGGGCTGTAACGATATTGTATCGAACCGAGAAATTGTGATACACAGAGTCACGATATTGTGTCGTGATACAAGGAGGCAGTATCGTGATACGCCCTTTCAAAGTTTTATTACCCATTAGTCCAGAAAACAACCTTATGATTTGATGTGATAGTGTTTCCAAACTTCAGTGGAGATACATTTCAGAAATCGTGGGGTGTATCGAAGCGTAGGTCAAAAATCGTGATACGAACCGAATCGTGAGTTGAGTGTATCGTTACAGCCCTAGTGTTCTGCTCTAGAGATATTGCTATGTCAAATTTGCTGTAACTACAATATCTAGCACAATACCAATACTTTGAAGGCCTTGTTCTCCATTTCAATGTTCAATGTGCACTTTGCATTTGTAGGGCAGAGGGGTGACTGGCACTGGTTGGCATAGCAGCCTTCTCTGTCCGTTCACCATTCTGGGCAAAATCCTCCTAGAAAGCTCAGCTGCTAATCTGGAAGTATTACTATTTAATCAAGAAATCTACAGTTGAAATTGGCAAATATCAGTCGAGACTAACAAGCCCCTGTTAAAAGTGCAACGTTGTTTAATTTGCTTCCGGATTAAGTAGTGTCTCTACTGCGTCTGTCCATTCTGCTGAACGTACACACAGAGGGAGCTGTTCCAACATAACAATTGGTTTTTAAAAGATAACCTCGCTTTAAGGCAGACCTTCGCTTGATGGTAATCCGTTGGCTCATTTGAACAAAGACCACTCTGTTTGTAAAGGTAAAGCTCGCATTACACAAGTTCATTACGGGGGCTAAGGATTTATATAGCGGCTTTGCATCTGATGCTGCACTGAGCACCGCAACACTGAAGTCGAGACGAGGCAACTGGCCATGACAGACTGAGTTAAATATGCATAGGCATGGAAGTAGACAGGGGAGTGGGAGACAAAAAGGGTTATTTGACCCAGGCCAAGGCAGAGAGGGGGCCTAGAATTGGGTCCTCAGTACATTGAATGTATTGGGTTTGGGGCCCTTTCAGATGACTTTGTGCTGGGGCCAGCCAAAGCTTGTTAGCAGCCAGGGTATAGGCATGTCTATACATTGCAAAACATTGCAGTCAGTTAAATGTAAAAACAGGGAAATTGGCCTGCTGCCTTCAGTTTGTAAGTTACATCAACTTGAGAAAGCGTCGTGTTGAGTTAAGTCTCCTGTTGTTGAGTTAACTTACAAACTTATGGCAGCAGGTCAACTTACTTTTTTCGTTTTACTGGCTTGCAATGTTTTACAGTGTATGAGAGTGTATGAGAGGCTGGTCTGCAAACTGAGCATATGCTGGGTATATTCACACTACACTAAGGTGTCAGACATACCAAAGCGGACGGAACGGAACGGACGCGAGACGAACGCGGCCTTTCTGCTTAATTTCGGCCGTTGTGTTCTACTCTGCCTTTCACAGACAGCGTCGGCGTGCGCGGCCAGTCCTGTTCAAAACCCTCCCCACAGCCAAAGCTAGCGTGCTACTTTGCCATTCACTTGAATGAGACACTGCCGGTCGCCGGCATGAAAAATACGCTCGAGTTCTATTTTCCAAATGCATCGCACAGCGGAGCCAGCTCCCGCGCCGCTGACGCCCGACTACAGCCAGTTGGTGTGGAAGGACAGATATGTTTCAATGTATTTTCACCAACGCCTGTAAAAATCACGGCCGTTCCGCGACGCTTTACCGCCCTAGTGTGTAAGACCCCTTTTTTGTTTGGGTTGAGGGCAGTCAGTGAGGAAGTGAGCAAATGATTTGTTCAATTCCTTGATTGTGATTGGCTGGAAGAGGTTCTAAATCGAGCATTAATGCATGTCACTCCACATTAAACTTCAATTAAAGTGCTCTTTGCTGTGTGCCGTGCCTAACAATACCGCTCTTGCCTGTTCTAAATCCAGTGCATTGCCAGGGTCTATCCTGGCGTATCGCTGAACAAAACTGTCCAAACATCTCAGACTTAGAAGGAAGGCTTGAGACGAGTTTTCAGGCATTTTGGCAAGTCATTCTTTACCAGGAACTGCAGACTGCTGCCACAAACTGTGACAATGAATAACTGTTATTTTGTTGAAAACATAATCAGACTTTTGTTTTCCTCACTTGACGCTGTTTGGGTGAGTCAGTGCCTAACACAGGTCTCTTGCACCACTGTGACTGAGTCAAACACACATCAGCTGTTTCACAACTTGTAACGAATAGAAAGCTCCTATTGTGATAGATGTTGATATGATATGATGATATGATATGAAACTGTATAATATATAATATGTATCTCATTTCAGACTAAAACAAGCAAACAGAAACAGAAAGGAAGAAAACATGTAAATGTGCAAATCATCAACATAAACTTGTCATTCTAGATAGAAGGTCTCTGTTACTACTGTACTACAACAATGTATTACTTATGACTTACGGGTATTTCCAAATTCTTCTAAGAGTTTACAACACAATTTGGACACTGTTGAATTACTTCAGGCAGACTCTGGCAGTAGGAACTTTGAATCTGGCAGGAGCACCTACAGTATTTCCAAATTCAGCTTAGAGTTTAACAACACAATTTGGACACTGTTAAATTAGTGTACCGATCTGGCAGGGGGAACTTTCAGTCTAGCACAGGGGTGGGGAACCTATGTCTCGAGGGCCATTTGCGGCCCTTGAGGCCATTTTATCCGGCCCCCAATATAATTTTAATGTTATTCAGAGACACATGAAATATGACACATATTGTAAAGGAGTCTTGGAAAATGCATTTGCAACACTATTAAGAGATATTCAGGGAACCTAGAGAAGGTGGTGTTTGTTTAAAGGTGACTGCCTTCAATATAGGCCTAAAGGGAAGGGGAAGATCCTGGTTTGTGTTCATAGTATTACCCTCGGAGGACTTTTACGGCCCTCAGATGAATTTGAAGTGGCCCCTCGAATGAAAAAGGTTCCCCACCCCTGGTATAGCTGGAGCACTTACAATACATCATTGAATTGGATTTGACCAGTGGCATGCTAACTGGTTGAGTCTTCTGCAGCAGTGCTGTAGTCTACGTAGAACTCCTTACCATCAGGAGTGTCCTAAAGGCACACACAGTGGTCTAGTCTACGTAGAACGCAGGTATACGCAGTATACCCACTTCAAAATTTCAGGGATTTCAGTATACCCACTTAAAATTGATTGATCCATTATTTAGAATAGCACAAATATATACAGTATACCCACTTCAAACAAATGCTCAAATATATAGTACACCCACCACAAAAAAGTAGACTACACCACTGTTTTGCAGTGATGTATGATGGTGTTCATAGGACTATATATTATCCTGTGGATATATACGTATCGACTGCTGTGGTGCCACAGACCTAACTGTACCAACTGAAATTCCCTCGACTGTGCTTGTGTGCTATCCATTTTCTGTTTGCTTTAGGATGTAACTCTGTAACTGTTTGGTGTTTTTTTCTTTCATTCTCAGTATACATTTCCACTGCTACTTCAACACTGGTGGCTCTTGTACTGTAGGCCTACAGTGTGCGAGTGCAAGGTTGCAAAATAAACACAGGCCTGACGTTTACAGCACCCGTCTGGCATGGTGGGTTGTTCTCCATTAACGCCCGAGACAGATTTACCACTTCTTCCCCCGTGGCACAGCCTTAAAACATTCACCTACTCCAATAGTTCTCAAACTGGTGGGTCGGGACCCCTAAAGGGGTTGTGAAGGTCCTGCAGGGGGGGGTCGCGGACAAAAGGAACATTGCATAAAAAGGGGAAACCCACAGGTTAACAGCTAATTCCATAATTTGATTAGTAACAGATGTGTATTTGCCGTCCTTTGGATTTCTAGAGAATATTTTCGCAGCCCCCAACCCCACCACACTTTTAGCCTAGGAATGGATTTCTAGCAATATTAGCGGATAAACTAATAATGGAAAATTTAGCAATATCGCTAGATTTTCAATGAATCATATGTCTGCTAATATTAATAGAACTCCATTCCTAGGCTAAAATATTCTTAAGTCCAATAGGGGGCATCAGCAGAAAAAAAGTTTGGGAACCAGTGAGCTACTCCATGCCACGCCGGGGCTACATTCATTCACACTTCAGTAGTGCAGCGCTAACTCACTCACGTCGTAAAAATGTGCCGAGGCCTGTTTGCGTGCGTTCATGTTGTTTTATGCTATGTAATTTCTCCGTAAGTGTTACAAACTGGTGTCAAACAGAGAGTTATCGTGTCGCGTAAACACCATGTTGTGCTCAAGTCTTAGCTTGAAACATGTCACACAGTAAATTCGCCAGTGTTAATTTTGCAGTGTTAAGGCTTATTAACACTATTGGAGTAATTCCAACACCAAATGGAGTGAGATGCTCTCCAGTGTCAGTGACAAATGAAGTTGTTAAATTGTGTGGAGTTAGAAGTACTCCAGAGAGCCCCCGCCTCCTCGAGGTGATGGAGTTTGTCTGCGCCATTGTATGCCCTAGTAACAGAGAACGTAAAGAGAACGTTTGACTTTTGGTCCTCTAAAGGTTGGGGTTATTACCAAACCAAAATCTACCACCTAGAAATGTTCCCTTTGGTTACAGTAAAAACCAAGCAATTCCTCCAGATTTAATAATTTACACAATCTTTTTTTTATTATTCCATTTCATTCATTTAACTCAACTTGGTTGGGTTGATCTAAGGTTTGGCTGTGCACACAACATCACACAAAAGATGTGTTGAGTGAAAGAAATAACTTGAGCACTTGTTACACCTTTGCCGGTAACAAGCAGGCCCCTCACAACCAATCTGTCCATCAGTGCCTGGCCAAACCTAATTACTTAGGGCTGGTATATCATGACTCAATTGCTTGCACCTGAAAAACTCCTAATCAATCTGGTCACATGGTACTCTTGAGCCTGTATATAAACCTGGACTGTCACAGTGCTTTAAATATTTGCCTGCCTGCTGGCTGGTCAGTATGGCACAGCATAGCGCTTGTTTACCTGCTTTGCAAGCAAGCTAAAGGCGCTTTTGGCTTATGGCATTTGTTAGCTACATCTTGTGCCTTGCTTTGTGAGCTAGTCAGTAACAGCACATGTTACATTGTTTGCTCCATTGTGCACTTGATGTTTGCAAGCAAGCTAAAGGCGCTTTTGGCTTATGGCATTTGTTAGCTACATCTTGTGCCTTGCTTTGTGAGCTAGTCAGTAACAGCACATGTTACATTGCTTGCTCCATTGTGCACTTGAAGTAGATGGTATGGTTATATTTTAAACTTCATTAAGGAAAATATTTTGTATTAGTCCCCACTAGATTGTGTTCATACATGCTCAGCTGAAATTTCTCTCACATTGTGGTGCAGTACAGCATAGACTGATATGTCAAATATAGACATTTTACATGTTTTCAGCAACTTCAAACATTATCTTAAGAGAGCAGTGTGGCAAACTGATGCCAGGCGCAGGGTGTTTCAGTCATGGTGGAGGATGGGAGGTGCTTAATTACTCTTTAGTAGGGTGCTCCCCGAAACTGCTTTACTCTTTATAGTGTTAGCTTAACACTATAAATCTAACACCAGTGTTTAACACTGATCTGGAGCAGGACCAAATAGACACTAGAACAGTGTTAATTTTAACTCTTTAAGTGTTATTTTAACACTACACAATTTACTGTGCAGGTAAAGAATAAAACATGTTTGAAACATAAGAAAAACTGGTTTTAACCGTTATACATAATAAACGTCAGACATCTAACATGATTGCTGTAAAATACACCTCTCTTTTAGGCTTTTAGGGTTCACATCTGGCTTTTAGGCTTCATGCATGCAATAACTACTAGTATAATACACAGTTACAACATCTCAGTTCATAACATTGTCATAAACACATCATAAATTCCACAAGAGATTTAACCCCCCACCCCCTCACCCCCTTTTTTTGGTCTTTGAGCTGTCCATTAAGCAGTGAAAGCATTCCTAACAGGATTTGCATTCCTCAAACTGTCGGCTCGGGCATCAGAGCTGCTTTCACACCACAACACATCACATCCAGGCCCGGATTAACGCACAGGGTACATATGGCGTCAACCTAGGGTCCCCCACCTACCAGGTGACCCCCACAGGCTAGATATGGCTTCAACTTAGGGCCCCCCACCTGCCAGGGGCCCCCACAGGCTAGATATGGCTTCAACGTAGGGCCTCCCACCTGCCAGGGGCCCCCACAGGCTAGATATGGCTTCAACTTAGGGTCCCCCACCTGCCAGGGGGCCCCACAGGCTAGATATGGCTTAAACTTAGGAAGCCCCACCTGCCAGGCGGCCCCTGATTGGCCAAAAGTGAAAAATTGCAGAATTGTGACAAGACGAAATATTGAAATGTTCCTCTGTTGTGTTGAATGGCCAAAGTACAGTCATTTTTGCAGCTAAAAATGGCTTTTTCTGGATATTCAAAATGGTGGACCATGGACAAGATCCCCCTTTCCAGTCATAGTGAATATTTAGAATTTGATGGTGGTGGTAAGTATTCATGAAAAAGATAATATTAGTGAATGGGTAGCATGAATAAACAAAGGAAACAGGAAATAAACAACAAAAAAATCTTACACAGTGTACCTTTAAGCATATTTAATGTTCCTCTCTAGAATTGGTAGACATGTATACTTAATTCCTTGCTCATAATTATGACACTGTCAAAGTAAATTTGTCGAAAAATTGCCTTCACAGCAACCTGTAGCCTAGGCAGGGGCCCTGTGACATCTTAATCCGTCCCCAACCACACCAGGCACACGGTTAATGCTGAGGCTACCAGAGACAAGAGCGTGCGTGTCTGTGTGTTGTGTCTACTGAGCCGCAGAGAAAACGTTCCAGACAACTTGACAAGAGAAAAGGAAAAAGGCCCTAAATCCTAAGTACACTACGCTACGCCAGGCCGCGTTATGAAAGCACTGGGCCTCCGTTGTCACGGTCACTGACAAAAGGCGTGCGCACAGGGCCGGATTAAGGTGGCCTGGGCCCCCTAGGCTACAGGTTGCTGTGGGGCCCCCCAGAAGGCAAATTTCGCCACAAATTTGTATAGATAGTGTCATAATTACGAGCTAGAGATTGAGGATAACATGTCTACCAACTGTATTGAATAAAAACTATATTTTTTTCAATATTGCATCTAGTCACAATTCTGCAATTTTTCACTTTTAGCCAATCAGGGGGCCCCATGGAAGGTGGGGCCCCTAGGCTGCAGCCATATCTAGCCTGTGCATTAATCCGGCCCTGCGTGCGCATGAAGGCATAAAGAAAAAAACATCAGCCACCGTACGTAATTCATCACGCCACTCTCCCTCCCAGGGCTGCCGACAGCTTTGGCCGGGACAAGGACAAAGTCATTTGAAAGCCCCCCCCCACCCCACCCAATACATTAAATGTAATGAGAACCCAATTCTGGCCCCCCTCTGTCTCCCTGGCCCAGGACAACTGACCCCTTTGCCCCCCCCAATTCAACAGTGGGAGAAGGGATAACAAACCTGTTTTTTGTTTCCTTTTTGCTGGTCTTCAAGGAACACCCTGACAGAGTGTAAAGTATGTGGGTTGGGAGGCTCAGTGAGTGAGTGAACGTTGCCTCGGGGCCTGTTCGTCTTGAGTGACAGAGCACCTCAACCAGGGCCGTATTAACGCACAGGCTAGATATGGCTGCAGCCTAGGGACCCCCACCTGCCAAGGGGCCCCTGGTTGGCCAAAAATGAAAAATTCCAGAATAGAGACAAGATGCAATATTGAAAAAAAAAACATTGTTTGTGTTGGTAGACATACTATCCATAATTCCTTGCTCGTAATTATGACACTGTCTATGTCCATTTTTCACCAGATTTGCCCTCCTGGGAGGGCCCACAGCAACCTGTAGCCTAGGGTCCCCAGGCCATCTTCTTCCGGCCCTGGCCACAACACACACACACACACACACACACACACACACACACACACACACACACACACACACACACACACACACACACACACACACACACACACACACACGCACACACACACACGCAGCCGCCTCAGATGAGAAGAGCATGCAACCTTATCTTCTCCACACTCAGTCGTGTGGACGATGATGACGATGACCCAAGACAAAACACTCCTTCAAGGGCGATGAGAGACCTGCTTGGCTTTTAAGGCCTTATCTGTCTGTCACCCACACAACTACCACAAGCCACTGGAGCAGCTAGTGTGTCAAAAGGGTCAACAGCAGACAGAATGTCAGACACTTTATGCTTTGAACAAAGAGAAAAGCAGGTGAGGTCTGTGTGTGTCTGTCTGTGAGCCAGACACACAGAAGAGATGATTGACACTGACAAAAACTACGAAGATAAAAATGAATGTCCTGAACTGCTCCTGTGTAGCTTTTTTATTTTTCAAGTGAGCGCTTTCGAGCTAGTCACTCTTCATGAAGTAGCAGCAAATGTTGGGCCCTATGTACAATCAGCTCCACTGGACTCCCTTGCCATATATCTGAATAAACCGGACTGTGTGTGGGCACCTCTACATTTTAGCCCCTTAATGCATGCCGTACCTCCTGTGGCACGCTGTAATAGACATTGAAAGTTAACTACTATAGTACTTCACTACTATGACAGTGCACGGGGCCTTTAGTAATACATTACGACTTGGTCATTGCCATTCTGGCAACAGCTAATTTATAATGCTGTGTCTTAAGGGGATATACAAGGGGCCCTGGTGACTCAGTCCCCTGAACAACACCCTTGCACCCTATGCCTTTGGATATGTCTATGTCATTGCATGCGTGCCAAAGTGCAAAACATAATTTCAACTCTTTGTGTGACCAGTGCATGTAAAGATATTGACAATAAAGCCGCCTTGACTTGCAAAGGAAACAACTTTGGCTGAGAGCCGCCAGAGATTTGATTCCAACAAGCAGCCTATTGAAAGAAGTGCTAACTTTAATGTCAAACAGACATGTGAAAAAGGCCAGGCAAATATTATAATAATGAAGAACTTACGCACACTCCTTTGCACTTGGGTAGGCGGGGCTTGATTTATCTGACTCTACTAGACAATGTTTTTGACTGCTCACCTCTCCATCGTCTCGAGATAGCTGGCAGTGTTGCCAAATTGGGCTGTTTCCCGCCAAACTGGGCTGCTTAGGATGGCCGTGTGCGGGTAAAAATGGCATTTAGCAAAAAAACCCGCCCAATTTTTGCCATAGAAATCAATAGAATTGGGCGGGTTTTTGTGCTTGTAGGCAGGTTTTGAGCATTTTTTGGGCTGGAAATCACACTCATCTGGCAACCTTGATGGCTGGACCCGTGCGAATCTTTTGGACATTTTAAACAATATTTCACTGTAGATAGTACAGTATGGCTCGGCTGCTCACCTCTCCACCGCACTTAGATGCCTGGAGCCGTGCGAGTTAATACAACATCTGTTGAGCTTACAACAGCTACAACAGCTACGTAAAACTTACTCTTACGTAAAACTAACTTGCACCGTACTTATTGAAATATTGTTCAAAATGCTACTTTTCAAAAGGGGTGTGAATCACATTATTGATGTGTACAATAGGTAGTGCAGTATGTGTTGGCTTCTCACCTCTCCACCGTGTTAAGATGGCTGTCGCCGTGCGACCCGCCGACCGCATACATGCTCCCGTCGATGACCCCGACGCCGACGCGGTTCCGGGGCGTGTTGAGGGAGGCGTGCTCGCTCCACTGATTGGTCATGGGGTTGTAGCAGCTCAGCGCGGCCGACTCGCTGTTGTTCTGCATGGACAGGTTGCGACCGCCCACCTGCAGGTGAAGGAATTAATCAATTCATTAATTAATTTATTTATTTCACTATTATTATTTATAAATTATTTTATTTATGATTTTTTAATGGGATTTTGTGTCTTAATTGCAGATAGAACATTAAATGTACGTAAATTAGCCTGAGGCTAACTCTGATAAAATACATGGACAGGTTGCGACCTCCCACCTGCAGGTGAAGGAAAGAATAAATGAATGATTGAATTTATTTGACTATTCTTTTTAAATTGTTATTTTTTATTGATGATTAATGATAGGTCTACAGAGAAGATTGTGCACAACCCGGGAAAAGGTGCAGGTCCGCACACTTAAAATCCTTTTTGTTGTCTTTTATTATTTCATGGCTGGTCATAAAAGTCAGCAAAAAGGGTTTTAAAAACTTAACTGAAAAACTTGATTTTAAAAACTTTATTAAAAACTGTATTGAAAATGCTATTGCTGTTAGGACATTAAAGGGACACTGTGCAGGAAATGGTCAAAAAAGGTACTGCACCTATGCTGCTCATTGAAACTGGGCTGTCTATTGCCAAATTTGATCTTTATATGAAAGTTTACTAAGTAATAAACAAATATTTCCTAGTATGGTCCAAGTACAGTCATTTTTGCAGCTAAAAATGGCTATTTTTGGAAATTCAAAATGGCGGACCATGGAGAAGATCCCCCTTTTCATGTAGGAAAAGTGCAATTTTTCCAGTCATAATGAATACTTAGAATTTGATGGTGGTGGTAAGTATTCATAAAAAAGGTAACAATAGTGAATGGGCAGCATGAATTCTGGAACTAAACATCTAAAAATCTCACACAGTGTCCCTTTAAATGTTAATTAGCCTGAGGCTAACTCTGATACAATACATGGACAGGTTGTGCCACCCACCGTGTACAGCAGGCCGAACAGCACGCATGCCCCGAGCCCGCTGCACGGCGCTGGCATGTCCGCCAGCTTTAGCCACGCCCCCCGCGCCGGGTCGAAGGCCTCCATGGACGCAAGCGACTGCTGCCGGTAGCCCCCGGCGACGTAGATCAGCTGCGTGCCTCGCTGCGGCGTCGGTGGCAACGGTTTCCGCAGCGACATCTCCTGGAAGTAAGTAAGTGATGCAAGCAATGAATCGACTGATCAACTTTAAGCGATTAGTGCGTTAATCGAAAACATTAGTAGCAATTAATCTCCAATTTGACTGACAAGAGACCTAGGTGAAATGGGCATGTGAAGAGTGTGTGTAAAGGGGAGTGTGAATAGTGGGCATATTTAAATCACCTTTAGGTTAAAGAATTTAAATAGAAGTCATTTAAATGTAGTATTTTATCTCAATTTTTAATTTAAATTTTTAGATTCATGTTTTTTTTCCCGAAACATTGAGAAGTCGGCGGAAAAAACGCTGCTTATCAATTAATCGTAAGTCGGTCGATAAGGTCAATCAAATCGAGCAACCTGCGATAGTTCTGGCAGACCACGTAGTCAACGCGCCCTTTAGCCTATTGGCTGACGCCGACCCAACCCATACAACTCTCCACTAATCAGCTGCGCTTTGGTTAATCAGCTGCTGCTCGCAATTGGATGCTGACCTTTGGCGCGCTTTATTTAAACTACCAAATTTGTTTTCCTGTCATTGCTTTTACTGCTTGTTTTGCTCCCACTACCTACCCTGCTCCACCAGACTAATCATTGCCAAACAATGTCATACTGTTGTTGTTGCTTGCTCTGTTCTAGGGGGTATTTCTCCTTTCCAGCTAAATGGAAGGCACTCCACCTGAGGATGCTGCTGTTCCCTGTATTGGCTTCCATGGACCTCATGGAGAAGCCGGGGAACTTCCTCCGAACAGAGCATTGACAGTATATATAAACAGAGCCATACCCACAAACACAAATGTATGCATTGAGAAATAAAGCTTCTGAAATATATCTTTGTTTCCCGTCCCATTTTTGACTTGAGTGGATCTGACAGAACTCATGCTTAATGAATTAATAATCGATAATTTGCTTCCCTACTGTACCTGGAAGATCTTGGAGAGGCCTTGCAGGAGTTGGCCTTGCTGAGGATGGAGTGTGCGTGTGTGTGTGTGTGTGTGTGTGTGTGTGTGTGTGTGTGTGTGTGTGTGTGTGTGTGTGTGTGTGTGTCTCTGTGGGTGTGTGTGTGTGTGTGTGTGTGCGTATCCCTACCTGGAAGATCTTGGAGAGGAAGTCCTTGCATGAGTTGGCCTTGCTGAGGATGGGGCAGTGCTGCAGCTGCTTCTTCAGGAACTTGGCCGGCAGCGCGTAGATGTGGACCGCCTTCAGCAGCGCGTGGAAGTACTGCGCACGGTTCTCCACGTCCGAGTGGACCCACTCGATACACGCCTCATACACCTGCACATGAAGGAAGGAAGGAATGAATAAATGAATGAATGAATGAATTAATTTATTTGGCTATTCTTTTTTATTATTATTTTTTAAGGGCTTTTGTGTCTTTTTTGTTGATAGGACACTTGAGAGTATGGCAGGTAGAGACTGGGGGAGAGAGAGATGATGAAACGCCTTTGGCTCAGCTACACACAGTAGGGCCAGGAGCTTGCTCATTCCTGCTACAGTGGGAACTCCACCCACTTCGTCTGGAACCAATCAACTGAGCATTTCCAACCGTCCTGGGTAGAGGCAAGTTCAAGGCAGTGACGTGGTTTAATCAGAGACGTTCTATTGGGCTAAGAAATGTTTGGTTTAAACTTTGGCACATCCCTCAACCAGTAGCAAGCCGAGGGAGGCGGGTTAAGGCCATGGAAACAAAGTTCTTCCTGTATGGAAATGCTAATCGTTATAGTCCTGGTCAGTCCAGAATCGCGGTAGTGATCTGAAGTCTATGAAAATCAGGCAAGTAATAAGCTAGCCTGGTTCTCACCGACGGTGCGTGTGTGTAGCTCCGGAGCCCCCTGGTGGAACGGAGCTAGACACACTACCGTCTGGTAGCGCTGCCATTAATAACATTCTCGAATAGAAAATAAACGCAGCATTTATTGCTTAAATATCAACGACAGCTCGCATTGATGAGTCACAGGACAGATTAGGGACTATATCGACTCATTGGAGAAGAACAGAAAACGTTTTTTTGGAAGAATTTGTTGGTGGTGAGTTGCAAGAAATGCACCATTTACTGACTCGAGAAGAGCATGTTAACGGCAGTGCTACCAGACGGTAGCTTGTGTACACATACATGCACCGTTGGTGACAACCAGGGCCTTGTTTCCCGATAACGATGGTTCTTAGCCTTACGTGTGTCGTTAACCAGTGATCCTACGAATGTTCTTAGATTTCCTACGACTGTTTCCCAAAGACACTCGTACATGAACGCGCGTGCACAGCCTCTAAGATCATTCGTTAAGGATCGCTGTCCACATATGTGGTGCTGAAGTGTACTCGGAGTGAACTGCGCCGTCATCTGCTGCTAAACCATTTACAAAATGTAAGGCGTGTGTCAGTATCAAAAGTAGTTTTCTATAAGGGTGGGACTACATTTGTAGCAGTTTGCAACTATCGACAGGAGTTATTGTTGGCAAATGAAATACAATGCACACACACAATGAAATCATGCAAAACTCCCAACTGACGGTAATAATGAGCTACGCCGTTAAGACCCAGATAAAGCGCGTGCACTTGGCTACTGCAGCTTAATATTTAAGAAGACAAGTAGGCCTAGGCTTAGTTGGAGTTCCAAATTGGGATGCGCAAAGTTACAACCTCAAGGCGTTCAGGCTTGACAACTGTCGGGAGCACGTCAGCATGCTGTTATGAAAAACAATGTCCATCCAAATTGACACATCCCCTCGATGCCTTTTTGTTATTGCTTAGCCTACTGGAGTCGGAATAGGGAGAGGAGCTTGGCACATGTGGTGAGCGGTGCGCAAAGTACCGCGCGCTCAAGACTTTCACAACTGTGAGGACATTTTTGCACGGCAGTCTGCTGTTATTAAAACAACAAATCTACACGAATCCCCATCGCTGCCTTTTTAATTTTTGTCATAGCTTACCCTTCGACTACAACTATCATGTATTTTCGGCGTCGCCTTCCCTTTCTTAGGCTACTTGAAAATGAAAGAGGGTGCAACAACTCGCTGACCATTTTTCTTCAAAAAATATAAAATAGCCTAAATAAAGTTTCGGAAGTGGCCTTCCGACATCAACACTCTTGTCTCTGGTTGCCGAAGCCCCTTATTCATTTTGCCTTGTTCTTGTTCATGAAGCACCCACACAAATTATGATCACAGTTTAATTATGCCCAGGTTTATCAAACACAGTCGAACTATTTTACTACCTGTAAAATATTTCCAAACACATTACTTTTATTTTATAGGCCTACACATCCACAATTAATGTTACCTTCTTATTTTCGTTGCAGTATCAACTGTGCTGCCATGATATTTAGGCTATAAAACATCAACTTGAAGCGCAAGTTTCCTCTTTTCCTATGGGTGTCTCCACTGTGCCATGCCTCTCGCGTCTTAAAACAGCAATCTTATGCGCAGGTTTCTTCTGTTCCCTTCATATCCTGTGGGTGTCTCCACTGTGCCATGCAGCTACGATCAATCTTAGCGCGTTAAGACTACTCTAGACCACTCGTGGATTGCTCTTAGAGTTACGTGTCAACCTGCGATGGTTCTTTGCTAAGTTGGCTTTGGGAAACGCTCCGTGAGCTCTACGATGGTGTTACGTGTGAACTTAAGTAGCACGTAGCGTTAAGTAGTACGTAAGGCCCTTTCGGAAACGAGGCCCTGGCTAGTAATAAGCAACCATCAATTCAAATATGAGTGAGTGACTGACCTCCACTTCGCACAGCACCTTCAGGCTGTCCTGGCTGATCAGCTCCAGCAGCTGGCAGTGGCTCAGGCTGAAGAACTCCTCCACCTTAGTCACCTGGGGACCACAGATACAGGTACACACACACACACACACGCAGGTACACACACACGCACACACACACATACACACACACACACACAGACACCAAAGTCAGTTTCATAAAGGACTTCTCCGCCTTACGCTCCTGGGGATGTGGCAAGGAGACACGCAGGTACACACACACGCACGCACTCAAAGGCACAGGCGCACACACACACACACACACATCAGAATCCGTTTCATAAAGAACTCTTCCACCTTTACAGAGATACAATCAAAATGTATTTATATAGCACAGTATCACAGCCATACAGTTGAGTCAAAGCGCTTTCATTCATACACATACACAGATCAACATTGCCACATTCACACGCCAGCTCTGGAGCCTGAGGGCACGTTCATGAAGGCAACAATTGTTCAAGCATTCACGTGAGAAATTGCTCGAACACACACACACAAGACAGACAGACAGACAGACAGACACACACATACACACACACACACACACACACACACACACACACACACACACACACACACAGCAGATTCAGTTTCATAAAGAGGAAATGCGCCTTTGTAAGCGGTTGTGACATAAGCACAGACGGTTTTGTTGTCGTTTTTTTTCCTTTAGAATATTCTTGAATTTAAATACAACAATTCATGCAACTAATGAGACGTATCATACCAAACAATAAGTCACTTGTCAACTGGCTAGTGAGACTGAAATTGTTACTAGCCGCAGCCAAGTTTTACCAGCATTTGGCCGGTTGGCAGATGCCAATGTCAAGTCCTAGTATGCAAATGCTATTGCATATTTCAGTTGAGACTATCTGAAGGGAGCAGCTCATTCAGCCTGAGATTAGAGTGTTACCCTGGCCTGCGCACATTTACACACAGCTTGCAAATTTGACACACATCTATGAAAAGTCAAGTGACGGCAGCACAGTGTGTCTCCAGCCAGGGATAGTTAGCCCTGCTATTGCCAAGTTGCAGAACTGATTTGAGCGGTCTCTCTGCACTGGTGTTTCTCAACAGGGGCTCTACAGCCCTCCAGGGAGTGTTCGGGGGGCGTTGAGGAGGCAGTGGTCAGTTTCCATTGGGCTGCGTTACAGTCTAGTTTATTTATACTAAGGTGGGTGTTGGCAGTTTTATGATGATGTCGAGGGGGCGTTGGGAGGCTTATGATGAGGTCCAGCGGACATTTATTCAAAAAAGGTTGAGAACCACTGTTCACAGTCAAAGCTGGGCCACTGCACAGTCACAACACTTTGGTACATAATTCAGACGAACAGGACAGTTTTGCTGGCAGTATAGATATGAGTGAATTTCACGAATTTCACGTGTTGTTAACAGGGCTAAAATATGTGCTATTGTTATACAGTTATTCAGCACAAAGGGCTTCTATAAGTACAGGTCCAACCACACGTTAGCCTTTTGGAAATATTCACGCATCAGTTCACTTGATTGTAGCTTGACTCTGCAGCGAGGTAAATAAAATAAGTTTGTGTAGTCACCTATTTCAAAGAGCACAGTTAGAAAACAGTCCACTTTTTCAAGCTGGACCCCGCCAAAGTTTGCAACATGTACTGTTAGGGGACTTATGGCATTCTTTTACATTCCCCAAGGGTGCAGTAATGACTATGTAAACCGGAAGTATACTTATTTGTACAGTATTGTTTTTAAAGAAACCAGTTTTGCCACTTACAAATGCTCTTGCTGGGTGATGACCTTTCAGACCACATACTACAGTACTGTATATAGCTTAGAGTGAGTGCTCTGAACCAACATTGCCTTTCGCAAAGGGGAATTCAAAACGACATTTTTTTTTGGTGACTGAAACAGGGCAGCATGATGCAATGATGCTTGGTATTACTCAATAGGTAGACTGTTCCTAGACATGTTCTTGAGAAACAAGGCTGAAAGTATATATATAACACAATATGGCCTCTGGCTGTGGTTTGGGGTTGGACAAGAGAAGAGTGTGTTGTTGTCATGGTTTCATGGTTTCATGTTTTACAAAAAAATAAAGGAAAAAAGTGGAAACGTTATACCATAATTGTGAGATATCGTCTCCAGCCTTGCATTGCATGTTTCCATCAAGAATTTCTATTGCTTAAAAGGTGCACTGTGTAGGATGGTGCTCAGAGTGGGTATATGCTGCTCATTGACACTGTGCTGCCTTTTGCTAAAATGCAAACAAAATTGTCCATTTCTGAACATTCAAATTGGTGATTGTTTTCATGCATGAAAAGTGCAGTTTTCCCAGTCATAATGAATATTTACAATTTCATGGTGGTGGTGAATATTCCTGAAAAATGTAACATTTATGAATGCGAAGCATCAATTCTGTTTCCTGGTGAACCAGAAGCTATGTGTTACTTACAGGCTACTGGTTCACCAGGAAATCAATTCTGGAAGGAAACAGCTAAAAAATATTACACAGTGCACCTTTGAAAAGAGATGTATGGTCAGTGAGGCGTGTGGCAGTGCGTGTGCAGGTGGTAAGCGTTCAGGTAGCCCGAGATAAAAGTCTTAGGGGTGCTTTCAGCCATTTTTTTATAGGCAGAGGGGAACTCTCCCAACAAGTTCATTCAACAGACATTTTTTGCAGGTGCTTTAGGCTTTAATGGGTTAAGCAAACTCAGACCTGTGACTCAGCATTTTCTATGCACATGTAAAAGCTCCAATGTGTACCCAGACCCCTTGGAAGTGAACCGTACTGAGACCTTTATTGACGTGGTCTCATTACGGTTCACTTATGAGTCCTGATAAGTTGCACTTGTGACTCAGTATAATCGCTCAGCTCTAGAGGGCTGGTTGTGATCAAACAGAGGACTGACACATCATAAAAGCTGAATGGAACCAGACAGAGCAGCTGGTTCTTTTTGTAACACACTCACAATATGAACAATACCAGAACTTCTTCATCTTCTTAATTTCTTTTGTTACTAACAGTCTGTTTTGGTTTTACATGTAGGTTTGGGATTTTAATTTATAATGCTTGTAAACATCTAGCCTGCCTATTGTGGACACCAGATGGAAATTAACCTTTGGGCTACAATCTGCCACATTTACATGTGCATGTATGTATATGTTCATTAATGTGCAGTGTCCTGAAGAAATAAATGAATTGAATTGAATTGAACTAAGTCCTTTCTTTTGCCGCTGGTTCTTTTTTCGGTTCACCTAAAGGGGACTAGGTGTGAAATACCCTATAAGATTGGGTTGGGTCTTAGGCTGACATAATAGTGAAAGTGAAAGAAAAGCCCATTGGGAAACTCCAACTCCTATTGTCATTGTGACACAGCACTCTACAGCACACAAGTGAACACTGCACACATCGAAATTGCATTTATGCCTCACCCGTGCAAGGGGGCAGCCCTCAGTGGCGCCCCATGGGGAGCAGTGCGGTGGGACGGTACCATGCTCAGGGTACCTCAGTCATGGAGGAGGATGGGGGAGAGCACTGGTTGATTACTCCCCCCACCAACCTGGCGGGTCGGGAGTCCAACCGGCAACCTCTGGGATGCAAGTCTGACGCCCTAACCGCTCACCCATGACTGCCCATGACTGACAATAGGCTACGGTATATGCAACTCCTATCTAGTATTTATCACAGCTGCGCTGTTTACTTTATCCGTGTGTTGAATTGTTTTCCTTTCAACTGTTTGGAGTGGACAGCAGCAGTCAAACAGAAGAGAAGGTTCTCTGCCACTGTTTAACGGGTGCTGTGTGTTTACTCATTACAGAGACATTATTCATTTATGTCAGTGTTTCCCAACCAGGGGTACGTGTACCACTAGGGGTACGCGAGTACACTGCAGGGGGTACTTAGAAAAATGACATTTTAACAAATATATGGAGCTTAGTTACATTGAGATGGAGAAAGCGATATAGAACTTGACTTAAGGGGTACTCATGGCACAACAAAAAGGCTTGGGGGTACACAAGACAAAAAAGGTTGGGGAACACTGATTTATGTGCACACTCCATTTGTAATGTGTGTTCAGAAGAAACCAAACCAGCCAACACGTGACAACACGTTACTCTTCTGCAACTCTTCTGAGTGTAACCAACTACATACGTAGTTTTCATATTAAATGGTACAAAATAAGTGGGATTTGTTAAGCAAAAACTGGGAGTAGTATAAGCTAGCGTTCTCCATATTGAATGGTACAAGCTAGTTTGGTAAAACTTCAGAACAGGGTTCATACTGTGTGTTATTCACTAACACGTGCCTTCAGAGTATCTGGACGTGACTTGTAAGACACATGTTAAGAGAGTACTAGGTCCCTATTACAAATATATCAATAAAAAAGGCTTTATTGGCTGTAAACAAAAAATGTGTGTATACATGCCGAACAAATGATTGGTTTTGCTAAACACATGTCACTTACTGTATACAGTTAGTTAGCAATGTGTTAGGTGTTGTTTACACATATCCAGATATGTTTAAATGTGGATATTTTTTATCCTGTTTTGGTGTAAACACAACATGTGGATAAAAATAAAAAAAACTCCATTATAATAGGTGCAATTTAGCCACCTAAATGGGACATTTTTAAAGACGGATATCTGATATGCGGATCTTAAAACTAAAGGCCATATACGTACTATAAGATCTACATTTGTGTACAACACAACTTCTTAGTGGCTAAACATTTGAACCTTAAAATAAAGTGTTACCTGTAGTTTGTGTGTCAGAGGTCATCGACTGATGTACTGTTGCCGTTATGTCCAAAGTGTGTTCTTGACAGATTGGGTAATATCATGGTTGGTATTGACAAACAGGGCCTTGGCAAATACCGGTAGGCACCTTAACCAAAACCTGAAACTTAATAAAGTGTTACCTGTAGTTTGTGTGTCAGAGGTCATCGACCGACGTTCTGTTGCTGTTATGTCCAAAGTGTGTTCTTGACAGATTGGGTAATATCATGGTTGTTATTGACAAACAGGGCCTTGGCAAATGGGCACATTGCCTGTCCGTGGTTAATGACTAATGAGCAGGGTGCTGCTGACCACATGAATAGGTAGAGAAGGCCCAGACCAAGAGAACAAAGACCCAGACATAGACATGAGTGACGACACAGACATTACGCATGACGCACGCACACACACACACACACACACACACACACACACACACACACACACACACACACACACACACACACACACACACACACACACACACACACACGGATCCTCACCTCGCTGAAATGTGTGTTGATGTACTCTCTCCACACACACACACACACACACACACACACACACACACACACACACACACACACACACACACACACACACACACACACACACACACACACACGCATGTGCAGGGATCCCACCAAACTCCCTAAAGTGTGTGTTGATGTACTCTCTACACACACACACACACACACACACACACACACACACACACACACACACACACACACACACACACACACACACACACACACACACACACACACACACACACACACACAAATTCACATACAGATCCCCACCTCGCTGAAGTGCTGTGCTGATGTACTCTCAGCACATACACACACACACACACACACACACACAAATTCATACAGTGTTCCCCACGTCGCTGAAGTGTGTGATCTAGGCACAAATACAAACACACACACACACACACACACACACACACACACACACACACAGAAAGAGGGATCCACACCTCGCTGAAGTGTGTGCTGATGTACTCTCGGCAAACACTACACACACACACACACACACACACACACACACACACACACACACACACACACACACACACACACACACACACACACACACACACACACACACACACACACACACACAGTGCTCCCCACCTCGCTAAAGTGTGTGTTGATGTACTCTCTGCAGTGCTTGTGCAGCTCCGTGCATCCGATCTCCTCAGCGAAGCGGGAGATGCCGATCACATTGGAGGACTCTAAGTTCTTAACCAGGAAGTCACAGCAGGCCTTCGCCACGTCCTCCACCTGGAACCTGTTACCATGGGGACGGGGAGGGAATAAACAACAATTATGTTTAGATGAAAGGTTTACAGTGCTGAAGTCTAGTGTACTATGTACAGTATATTTATTTATTATGTCCATTTCAATATCCAACCTCTCATCACCTTGTGCTTGTAGCCTTGTGATGTGAAGCAAGGCGTCATTGATGTTGGAAGTTTTATACAATATATCGCACAATTCAAAGGTCATTTTCTCATTTGCAATTTGGGATGTTGAAAGGTAACCAGCTAACGGGCCAAATGCTGGTGAAATTTCAATTTGGTTGGTAGATAAGACAAACTTACTAGCCACTTTGACCCATTAGTGAGTGTGTGTTTGACTAGTAAGACGAGCATCCACTTAACCTGGTTGTCACGCGATGGTTGCTGGAACATTGTCAATTGCTTAGCTCTGGAAAGGCGCAGGTGTGTTCAAAACAGCTCGAACCTGATTGGAGAATTCACATGGCTTTTTTTAAATCACGTACTAATCAGCCACTGACTTGTATATACCAGGCCCCACGATCCCGTCCCGCGACTCTGATTGGACAGGCTATGAAATATCTGATTCCGTTCTGGCTCGTCCAAGATTTCCAGACCCTCGTGCAAGCTCACGAAGTTTAACGAAGATGCACAAAGCATGAAGGGTCTGCGTGAGAGCCAGGCTAATACCCACTAGCCATTTTGGCTAATAATAAAAAAAGTTAATTTAAAGCCCTGGATACAATATTGCAGTGTACATTTTCAAAATTTAACATTTGTCTGTTACGCACCGCATGGCCGCGAGCAGTAAGTGCAGGACGCACTTCTCCCCCACGGTGATGCGCGAGGTGTAGGCAAAGTCGATCAGACGACCTATGACCTGCGGACACACGTCCCGCAACGTCACCTCGGACGCGTGGCACTCCCGGAAGTTACTGGTGAACATGGCCTTGAAGTAGGGGCTGCAGGCCGCCAACACCAGCTTATGGACCTTATGGAGAAGGAGAGAGAGAGAAGGAGAGAGAGGAGGAGAGGGAGAGAGAGAGAGAGAGAGGAGAGGAAGAGAGAGAGAGAGAGAGAGAGAGGAGAGAGAGAGAGAGAGAGAGAGAGAGAGAGAGAGAGAGAGAGAGAGGAAGAAAGAAAAAGAGAGAGATGTTATGGCTTTGAAATAGAGGCTGCAGGCCGCCAACACCAGCTTATGGACCTTATGGAGAGAGAGAGAGAGAGGAGGAGGAGAGAGAGAGAGAGAGAGGAGGAGAGAGAGAGAGAGAGAGAGAGAG